>NC_079172.1:36209999-36312499 GCF_947568905.1 Ostrea edulis | reverse complement strand
GGTCTTTCTTCTAGTATGTTGATAATCTCGGCTGAGATTCGGCCTGCCTGAATATTTGGATTGACGCCTTTACCGAATCTCGGAACAGTCCTTCATATTTCATATCTGGAAATTTAATTTTCAGCTTCGGTCGGATCGAGCAATTAATCTCATTTTAATCAATTAAGATTTCCCGAATCACTTTCTGTGACACTGGTCTAACTCTGAGATTTGGAAGAAACGTCACGGTCAGTCCAAATATCCAGCTTCGACGAATCTCGCTTGGATTAGCAATTAATGTGCATCTAAATGGCATTGCTACTTAGAATAAGTTAGCTGACTATTAAACAGATTGGGAACACTTCCCCTATAGTCAGGTATTCTTGCTAAAACGCGATTATCCCTCTCGAGCGAGAGTAAATATATCCCATACAACCGAGAAAAACACACGTGGAGTACATCGCTTTGTGTTTCATGTGAAAAGAAGATAAAGTGCTAAAATGTCTGATACTTCTGCAAATACATTAATCAAGACAAAAACGCTCACAGTGTGCATTGGATTTCAGACTGCTTCCCTCTTTCGCAGGAATTTTGATAAGCAATTTCTTGACTATGTTGTCAATTTCATAGAAATGATTTGCATCATGATGAGTGTGTGTCGCACTTGTTCTGCATTGCACTGGATTTACCATTATTTTCAATAAAGACGTCAAAACACCTGTTTATGGTCGTGTTTACTCTCTCGCTAAAGAGGAATAATAGCGTTTTAACGAGAATATCTCGCTATAGGGGAAGTGTTCCCAACCTGTTAAACCAACTCTATATCACTATAGAATCTAATCTCAGCGAGATTCGTCGAGGCTAGATATTTGGACTGATGCCTCCTCCGAATCTCAGACCAGTGTCACACAAAGCAGGGTTCCAACTTCGACTGAATACCTTAGGGGCCAAGTGGGCCCCTGAATAAGAAATACTGTTAGCCCACATGAAATTTCAGTAGCCCACACATATCATGAAATTGAATACCATGGTTTCTTTACAAGAAAAAAGAAATATCAGGTCACATTGCAATTTATTTAAAAAATTAAAATATCAATATTTAAATTCTGTTTCCTTCTCCGTAATTCTTTTGAATACCTCTCTCATTTCCACTCTCAATTCGTCAACCTAGCAAAAATATCAGAGTTCATGGACTTTATTATCTTTGCAGCATCTGACTTTAACACGTTTCTTCAGACTTTTTATGCGATTTCAAAATTTCTCAGCTTTACGATGCTGTCAAGTTTATAACTTGGGCAAGCTGTCACAACGATTGGACCTTTCGTGTCATGTTTTGTACACACATCACGTTATCCCCTTTTCGTCGTCATCAAACCATATTCTCCCCTTCTTTCCACTTTGGTAAAAGCAGACGCTTTCTTTTCGTTTGAAGTAACCCTTGCGTTGTTCAACTTCTTCTGGTTTAAATACATTTTGGAAGATTTGATACCACAGGAATGTCTCGCCAAGTGGCAAAACCTCAACCGGAAATTGAACTTCAATTATAATAGGATTCGGATTGGTCGGAAATAAAAATGTTGATCGGACAATTACGGTCGCCAAGTGGGCGACGAGAACGGAAATTTTGGGTGCCCACTAGCTAAGTTCAATCGCCAATGCGAGTGGGCGAGCGGTAATTTGCAACCCTGCAAAGTGATTCGGGAAATCTTGTCTGAGCTTCGGCCGCTTGTTGCGATTAAAATGGGTTGAACTGAATTTCTTGCCCGCTTCAACTTTCGCCGTAGATATCCTATTAGGCCAAAAAAATATGTTGGTTTCCACTTTCCCGAACAACCCTAAAAATTTCAGCGCACCCTAACACATTTTTTTCATTCTCACAGATTTTGCGAATGACACCACTACAAAAAGAGTATATATTTATTGACTTATTAAGTTATTTGTTATGCACTAATTCTAGACAGATTCAAAAACACAGAAACTGGTTTGTTTACAAAAATTACAGTACAGTGGAAAAAATGTTTTGATTCATCATATAAGTTTTGTTTGCTTACTAGATAATCACTATATTTTATGCATTGTAGAATACATAAATGATTAAAAAATAATTCAACCTATAAAATCAAGAGAGAAAAACCCCACTAACTACCCATCGACCCTTAAAATTTTTGAGGTGATAGTGGAAACCAACATAATTTTTTTTTGGCCTTAACTCCCTATCACAATGAAACATGCATTTCTTACCTTTACATGGTGTAAATCCCACGGTAAATAAAGTTGGCTATTTTCGAAGTTGTTGCAAATGGCATTCATTTCATATTTACCTTCTCAACACCAGAGACTCTCTGTCCTGTTTGCAACATTTTCGCTGGATCGATAATTTTTTAGAAAATGTCGGTCCAAATGACCGTTTGAAAATATCGGATGTGATCCGATTATTTTAGAGTTCGGGTTCAAGATGTGCAAGTGAAGGTCACTCAAACAACATGGCCGCACAGGGTTTGAAATTAACTTTTTCAAGCACTAGTCCTTACGGACTAGTGACGTGATTTTCACTAGTCCGCAAAGCATTTCACTAGTCCATCCAGTATATCCCATGAAATGATCTTCATTTTATTCAATAGTATTTAATCCAACCAAACACATCACATTTGCAAACAATTTAGACCACCATACTTTATTTTGCATTCACGATATTCAGAAGCATACATTAACCTCGAAGCAAAATAGATTGAGAACAAAATGGATAAGAACCCCCTGTGCTCCGAGTTAATCACGTATTCCCTTTTATTATAAATGTCCATAAGTGCATTCGAGATCGATGTTCTTGTTGTTCTCATGCTCAGTTCTTAAGAGTTTTATCAATAAAGTCAATAGAATTCACTCGATTGACCAAGTCATGAGCTATAGTGTTATATTTTATGAACACCTGTGTTAGAGTCACTAATGACGAGAACGTGCGCACAAACGTGTTCTTCGATCACACTACTTACAGAGGTGGTGTGAGTTCTTGTACCTCGAACCCGTTCTTGCGATGCGTACTCGGTGTTCGGTATCTGCAGGAATTTGTACTCGTGCGAAGAACGGCAGTCTTGAACACACTCCATTCGTAAACACTTTACCATGCAGGTAATCGACTATAACTTCAAACATCTAAGAGACTCAGACAAATTTGCTAAAATCTTAACCAATTTAATAAGATTTATTTCCAGATTTTCACTAGTCCGTACGGACTGGTGCTATACTTAGTTTACTAGTCCGACATATTTTTTTACTAGTCTCGGACTTACGGACATGAGGTAATTTCGAACCCTGCTACACGGCTGATCAAATTTATGAAAGGTTCTCTACCCAGGAAGAAAAGACCGGTCGTGGTAGCTCAGTTGTAGACCGTTCCCTTCATAACTGGAATATATCCTTGCCAAACGCTCTGCATTTAGCAAAAATTTACAGGTCTTTCGGTTATGACCTCCAGGAAGGCCATTTTGGCCTATGAAATTTTCGTTTTTCGGTCAGTATGGCAGATCGTTTGTAAGTGTTTACCGGCCACGGGAAAATATCTGCAATCCATCTTGGTTCCCCATAATAAAAGTGCTCAGTCGATCATTTGTAAAGAAGATTTTGATTAGTTTTCAAAAAACTTTTGTCCAATCAAAATTACTTTGAGAAAAAATATAATAAACTCACCATTATATGAAGTAGTGTCTTGTGAATTCTTTGAAGTTTGAAATATTTCATTTTATTTACCTTTTTGCATAAATTGTTTTATTTCAGAACTCTAACCTTGTGTTACAAGCTGATCGTTCTCTGATTGAAAAACGTGCTAGAGATGAACCGACTGGAGAAGTTACCACCCTTGTCGGGAAGATCACAGGAACCAGAATGGGAGACAAAGCCATGAGATCTAAACCTCCACAGATGGAGGAGCGCAAAGTCAAGTAAGACAAGTATACATGGATCTGATTGGTTCCCAGACATTAGATCAATAATAACAAGTATACACAGATCTGATTGGTTACTAAACATTAGTTCAATAATGTCAAGTATATACGGATCTGATTGGTTCCCAATCATCAATTTAATAATGACAGTTATACACAAATCTGATTGTTTCCCAAACATTCATTTTTGCAATTTCCACATCAAAATGTGTGTCGTCCCTCCGATTGATTTTCCATCATTTAATGCTACAACTCAACCCCCCTTCCCCCTTAAAAAAAGTTTTGATTGACATATAAAATTTCTGCAAGCAAGATTTTATTTTGACATTAAGCTGGATTTATTTGTGTGATCATTTTCATAGGTAATAGAATGTCGTAGTTTGAATGAATGCATCTATTCAGATTTGTGAATTGTTCATGGTCAAAACGGAGAATCTTTTGAAATGACGCATTTATTCTCTTCTTTTTTTTCAAAGGAGAACAAAACGTGATGAAGCTCAGCGAGACATGCTGAAAATGAAAGGAGCAACATTACTGTCAGAAGGTATAGATGAATTTGTGGGAATCATTTACAGACCCAAAACTCAAGAGACGAGACAGACTTATGAAGTAATCCTCAGCTTTATACAGGCAGCACTGGGTGATCAGGTGAGCTAGCTAGCCTGTATAAGTTATTGTAAATTCATCAACATGCCTCTTTCTGTCATAATGATAGTTACTCACTCGTGAGCTTTTTAGCTTTACAGGCTGCTCTAGTAGATCTAGTTGCTGAAACAAAAACTTTGTTGCCCAAATTTATTATTTTTTGGAAGTTGGCAAAAAAGTGGTCAATATGAGAATTGACTGGGCTGGTGGTCAATACTGGTTAATACTGGTCAATTGAAAATTATTTGGTCATTATAGTCTGTGTTATATATTTTAAATGTTTAAGTGACCATTATGGTAAATACTGTAATTCATAACATGCACTGTCAGTTTATAATATACTTATAAGTCAAAATGTTAAATAAATAATGTACAAATGACTCTGTTGAATTGGGAAAGATGTACAAGTTTCTGTTCAAATTCCTTAGTTTAACAAGAATTACTTATAAGTATTGTTTCCTCAATCTTCATTTTAACTGTTGAATAAACATTTGGTGATGTTTTCATAACAATAACACACACACAGGTCATCCCTGGTCACTGCTTATTAACACCTGTCAACTCTGCTTCCTGTGCTAAAGTTAGGTCCAGCTATCTTTTATTCTTAATCTGTCCAGATACATGTATTAAGAGGCCTGTCTCCAATTGTCAAGCTATGCTATAGAACTGTGACCCTCTGGTAGGTACAAAAGATATTTTGGTCAGTTTCAGCAAACCAAATATATTAAACTTATGAAAATACATTTGATTATCTAATAAGAAATATTAATCAAAAATTGATCCATATAATGAAAAGACTTGATTTATCTTTATCTTTGCAAGAAATGTACAAAAATAGGAATATGGACAGTTTAAATCACAATTGACCACTTTGGGAGTATTGACCGAGACTGTTAAAACTGGTTAAAACCACTGGTTAAAACCGGGGACGGTTTTAACTGCCCAACCCTGTTTGGAACACTGTTGGTCTGGAGGTTTTGTTTGATGATAAAATCTCATTATTTGGGTTCTGTTTTTATATTTGTATGGAACATTTGACCTAGGGGTTATTTTCAAACAATTATTATACCAAGGTAATGTTTAGGGGTTGAAATTTTTCCCCACTTCCTCAAGTCCTGGACTTGAGGGGTCAGTTTTTGTCAAGTCCCCACAGGGAAATAACCAATGAACATGTTTATATTGGTGAAGACTGAATAGTCTGACTATGAACATGTTTATATTGGTGAAGACGGGATAATCTGAATATGAACTTGTTTATATTGGTGAAGACAAGGCAGTCTAACTGTGAACATGTCTGTAATGAAGTAATTTTCACTCCATGTGCACTAACAATTAATAGCTGAAATCTAGTCAGAAAGTTAACACGACTGCAGTGAAGTGATTTTGGCACACAGTTTGATGTTAAGCAATTAGGATGTATTCTGTCTATAAAACACCATTAGCAAACAAAACCTAAACATGGTAAATGTTAGTCTTTTGGGAGGAAACTTCTTGGTGTCGTATATTTGTGTCAGCTCATGTGAATGTTATTTTGAAACTATGTGTCATTACTGCTGTACAATGTGATAGAAAGAGGATTGAAATTTTCTAGCCCCGTGACGTTCTGTGTGGTGCAGCAGATGAGGTCCTTCAAGTGCTGAAGAATGACAGATTGAAGGATAAAGAGAGAAAAAGAGAAGTAGAAGATTTACTGGGTGGGTTGGCGGAGGAGAGGTTTGCAGTTCTTGTCAACCTCGGGAAGAAAATTACTGATTGGGGACAGGAGAAGATGCAGACAGGTAGGTAACTTCTTCCATCTGTAGACAACAAGCATTTCATTTGGACGTCCTCTTTGCTATGTACACATAGCTCATACACGGGAGTGTTTGACCTTTTTGCAAGCTATTTATTGTAGAGTCAAGTTTGTTGCCTTGTCGTCTTTGGAGAGGACAAGGCCACAATAAGTATTCAAAGTTCACATTGGATGAAATTGGAAAACATTGATATGTAAAATTATTCTTGCGTTGTTGATTCAAGTTCATTGACACAAGCAGTACAAATTGATGTTCAATGTATTATTCAAATCAAGAAAAAAATACCTGCTAAGGTGAGTAAAATGGCTGTGTTGAATTCATCAAATTTATATGTACTTTACAATTTTCAGATGACAATATTGATGAGACATATGGTGTGAATGTACAGTTTGAAGAATCTGAAGATGAGGTGAGTAAAATTATTGGAAAACCCTCCAGAATCTTGTTCAATATAATATTTTGGATAACAAAGACCCACTTAGCCACAATACTGGTGTTGTGATCTAAAACTTCAGTGAAATTTGGCCTCAGTCCCAAACAGAAAATTACCTACTTGTATATTTTCTGAAAATGTAATGGAAGTTTTACCAAAAGAAAACTTAAGTATGAGATTTTTATGTAAAATTTGAGCAGGTCAGGCTTAAAATAAAAATTGATTTGTTTGATGTACTCTGACCGGCCCGTCAAATTTGCCCCGGTCCGATTATTTTTTCCGCACTTGGATTTTTTTTTTTTTTTGGCTTCCTGGAAAGTAGATTTTCTTCAAATTAGTTTTAAACTTCATGCCATTTTTAGCTCACCTGAGCTGAAAGCTCAAGTGAGCTTTTCTGATTGCCTGTTGTCAGTCTGTCTGCAAACTTTTTACATTTTCAACTTCTTTTTTACTTTTGAAGATTTCTGACACAATAAAGGTTAATTTACTAATTGATGATTTATGAATTAAAAGATTTTGATGATTACAGGATGATGGTGATGTTTATGGTGAAGTCAAAGAAGATGCAGAAGAAGAGGATGATGATGAAGAAGGAGTAGAAGCTAATTTAAATGAAACCCTACACACCAATGTAAGTACTCCATACACACCAATGTAAGTACTCCACTCCATACACACCAATGTAAGTACTCCATACACACCAATGTAAGTTCTCCACTCCATACACACCAATGTAAGTACTCCATACACGCCAATGTAAGTACTCCACTCCATACACACCAATGTAAGTACTCCATACACACCAATGTAAGTACTCCATACACACCAATGTAAGTACTCCATTCACACCAATGTAAGTACTCCATACACACCAATGTAAGTACTCCATTCACACCAATGTAAGTACTCCACTCCATACACACCAATCTAAGTACTCCACTTCATACACATCACTGTAAGTTCTCCATTCTCTATCAAACCTTGATTATAATGAGCACTGAGGTGAAATATTTTTGTTTATAGTTGGCTGGAGAAGATGGGATTAACAAATCAGATTCAGGACTCCACCCTCGAGATATCGATGCCTTTTGGCTTCAGAGAAAACTCAGCAAACACTACCCTGATGACCCGACGATGGCCCAGACTAAGGCCGGAGAGCTCCTCCAGATTCTCAAGGTAAGGGCCAGTCCAGGGGGTGGGATTCTTGTGTCCTAGGAAGTTGGCATTATGGGGGGGGGGGGGGGGGGGGTGTCCTTATGTCAAAAAAAGTCTGCATGAATGATGTCATGTTCCAATATATGCCAATCTGGAGGTGCTATCAACATATCCCCAAAAAACCAGTCCATTGATATTATCATAGTGTACCAAGAAACTAGCCCGGGAGTGTGTGTTATCATAATGTGCCAAGAAACCAGTGCTTAGTGTTATAATAGTGTCCCAAGAAACCAGTGCTTGGTGTTATAATAGTGTCCCAAGAAACCAGTGCTTAATGTTATAATAGTGTCCCAAGAAACCAGTGCTTGGTGTTATAATAGTGTCCCAAGAAACCAGTGCTTGGTGTTATAATAGTGTCCCAAGAAACCAGTGCTTGGTGTTATAATAGTGTCCCAAGAAACCAGTGCTTAATGTTATAATAGTGTCCCAAGAAACCAGTGCTTGGTGTTATAATAGTGTCCCAAGAAACCAGTGCTTGGTGTTATAATAGTGTCCCAAGAAACCAGTGCTTGGTGTTATAATAGTGTCCCAAGAAACCAGTGCTTGGTGTTATAATAGTGTCCCAAGAAACCACCAGCCCAGGGGTTGTTATCACACTAAGAAATCAGCCTGGAAGTGGTATCTCCATGTCTTAAGTCAAAACAAACAATGGTTTAATGTTTTAACCAGTTTCTCATAGCTGTACTACGGTGATTAATAGCTGTATATTTAGTTTTCCTTGTCCTATAAAACTTGAAATTTGTTTAAGTTTATCCTCGCCTGAATTCAGTGCGTACATGTATATATCATGTGCACAGGTAGAATCCTGTAGTAGTCTTAAAACACTTACTTGATAATTTTATTTTTACAGTGTTTGCATATAACTATATTTTGGTCACAGAAAATCAAGGTGATAGTCATTGTTATTTGAAAAATTATTTATTTACAAGATAGAGATACAAAGAGCATGATCTTCTCAAAACTGATGTTATTAACAGATCTTTCTTTGAAATTTTCTTGATGAGAGGCATGAAGTAAATGTAGTTTACCCATTATGATTCAGTGTATAGACTTGAATAATTAGGTGTTGATTAACTCAGAAACTCTTGTTTTAAATGTGTGGAAAATGCTGATTTTCTTGCATTTTTAGCTCACCTGAGCCTTCAAAGTGAGCTTTTTCTGATCAAAATTTATCCATTGTTGGCGGTGGTGGCACGTTGTAAACTTTTCACATTTTCTTCTCCAGAATAACTAGGTCAATTTCAACCAAACTTGACACAAAGCATCCTTAGGTGAAGGGTTTTCAAGTTTGTACAAATGAAGGGCCATGCCCCTTTCAAAGGGGTGATAATCACAAAAATGCAAAAATAAGGTGGGGTCATTTAAAATTTTTCTCAAGAACCACTGGGTAATGTGTGAAACTAAATTTTCAATCCTGTAGACATTTAGTCTACAATCATTTTATTTCCTATAGACCACCCCAAATTCCTATAAACCGAAATAAAAACACTAAAATTAGCACATGAAAACTAATTGCTGCAGATGCAAGGATGTTGCAAATATTACAAACATTGATTGGTCAGCTATTTTCGCATTTTAAAAGGACAGTTTCAGAAAGTTTGCATTCACCAGGTCCCCAATCTCTTCACAGAAGTTCTGTCTTTTGGTCACAATAGGGTCCAAAGTTTTAATTGCAAATGTATGAAAAATCTTCAGAAATGGGCCAAGGTGACTCAGGTGAGCGATGTGGCCCATGTGTCTCTTGTTTAAGAAAGGAAAGGTAATGCAGTTGAATTATGATGTCATATAAAGTTTCACACAAAATGCATGGCTTAGGCCAATTCAACTAAATTGATAGATTATCATCCCTGCCCGCCCCTCAAAAATTGGCCTGCCCGGAATTTTTTTTATTTTGCTGAACCTGCGAATTCCAGAAAACTTTCCATGTCTGACTCCGGTATTTACACGTCTTGTTTACATTTCCGGTATAGCAAGGTGAAAAGCCACATGTAGAAAATAGATCATATGGTTTTCTTGATTTCTTACGGGCGTAAATTAAAGGAATGGATTAATGTTCTTCATATCTTGAAGAAGTTTGGTATCTTTCTCTGTTTGAAATCAAAGCTTAACCTGGAATTGGTTTGTGAAATAAGCATAAATTGATATCCATCAGGTATTAAATGATGCACTTCTGTTGACAAAAACTCGTTTGGCATTATTATTTTTCTCAGGAAATGAAAATTAAAAAATAAAATCCTCCCACCCACCCCATACTTTTTGGTGACCCTGGATGATAATCTACTAATTAAGTTGAATTGGCCTTATTGTGGGATATTGATAGAGTGTGGACTTTTCAGTCATTGAGTAATCAAGTTAAAGTGAAATTCTTCTACTGAGCATTGCTATATGTGGATATATAATTGATCATATCTAGTTGTTTAAGCTATGCACTGCAGAGTCTTGACGATGATGTTAACATCTTCACCACCAGATGCACGATCTTTGTTCTTGTATGATGTTAACATCTTCATCACCAGACACATGGTGGTCTTTGTTCTTGTATGAGATTAACATCTTCATCACCAGACACATGGTGGTCTTTGTTCTTGTATGATGTTAACATCTTCATCACCAGACACATGGTGGTCTTTATTCTTGTATGAGATTAACATCTTCATCACCAGACACATGGTGATCTTTGTTCTTGTATGAGATTAACATCTTCATCACCAGACACATGGTGGTCTTTATTCTTGTATGAGATTAACATCTTCATCACCAGACACATGGTGGTCTTTGTTCTTGTATGATGTTAACATATTCATCACCAGACACATGGTGGTCTTTGTTCTTGTAAATTTGGTCTAGTTTTATGAAGGATGACTGATTATTTAACCTCCTTCTTCTACAGACTGCGGGAGACGACAGAGAGGTGGAGAACCAGCTTGTCATGCTGCTGGGCTTCGACATGTTCGACTTCATCAAAGTCCTTCGACAACACAGACAAATGAGTAATCATTAGATATGGATAAATGGATGCCAGTATTCATGGCTACAAATAGGGCTGTTTATTGATATTATAAATAGAAATTCAAATTATAAAATGGAACTTTACTCTAGTTTTGTTCTGTACAGTATTGTTACATCTCTCTGATTTTATTTTAGTTCTTTACAGTAGTATTGTAACATCTCTCTGACTTTACTTTAGTTCTGTTCTGTACAGTTTGGTAACATATCTCTTGAGTTTATTTTAGTTCGGTACAGTATTGTAACATCTCTCTGACTTTACTTTAATTCTGTTTTGTATAGTATTGTAAAATCTCTCTGACTTTATTTTAGTTCTGTACTGTACAATGCTGGCCCAAGCTCAGACTAATGATGAGAAAAAGAGCATTGAGGAGAAGATGTCATCAGATAACGAGTTGTCAGGGTACCTCAGAGCACTCGGGGCGACGGACAAAGAGGACCTTGTGACAGAAGAACGAACGAGGCGCCAACAAGTCCGACAGAGCAGGGTAGCTGCAGACATTGAGGCCATGGATGTAGACCAAAGCCAGGTACATGTACTGTATGTCAAAAGTGGATTAGAGACAGAGGTTTTTTTTTTTAAAGAAGTGGAAGGATTTTACATACCTGTCAATTAGCAGTCAAAGGTCGATTAGAAACAGAGAGGTTTTATAAAGAGATGGAGGGGTTTTATAAAGAGAGACGGGTGGGGGGGGGGGGGGGGGGCATAAAGAAAGAGACAGAAACAGCTGTTTTATAAAGAGATGGAGGGGATTTATATAAAGAGTTGGAGGGGTTTATAAAGAGACAGAGAGATTTTATAAAGAGATAGACAGGTTTTATAAAGAGAAAGAGGGGATTTATAAAGAGATGAAGGGGTTTTATAAAGAGATGGAGGGGATTTATAAAGAAATGGGTTTAATAAAGAGATGGAGGCCCGGGTTGTTTAAAGAGACAGAGGGGTTTTATGTAGCTGCATAACTGTAGCTCTCTGAAAAAATATTTTGACATAACAGAGAGCTACAGAGCCACCCCTTATAAAAACCTTCGATTTACGTCGCACAAAAAGTTGCACACGGTTGAGGCCTTATATCGTTGTATTCTTGAGTTGCTGTTTCATATATTTAATATCAAAAAATTCTTAACATATTTTCCTACTATACTTGTGTCTAAACATACCTTCAAATATTCATTAAAGCCCCATACGACCTGAAAACTCCCAGCTTCAAATGATTTCGTTTATTGACGTAGCCATGTTAGGTAGCCGGGTCAATTCGAATCCTGGTTAATTTCCATACTTGCACAATAACGTCTAGATGTGAATTCATATCCCCACAAATATTTTAGCTAAATATTTCAAATAATGTATCATCCCAGTGCCTTTAAAAAATAATTATTCTAATAGCTAAACTCACGGCAATGCGGCTTTCATTAGTCTGGTTCGGTCTCCATCCCTGCCACACGAGTGTTAAGGACTTTAGTAGCATTTTCATGAATCAAGAGCTTATTTTACCTTTAGAAAAACTTTATTTTTTTAATTTCTATAAATTATTCGTATTGATGATAAATGAAAAGCGAATACATAACATATAACGAATTTTATGAATATATACCAACAACAACAGGGTACGAATTGACCCGGGTACCTAACATGGCTACGTCAATAAACGAAATCATTTGAATCTGGAAGTTTTCAGGTCGTATGGGGCTTTAATGAATATTTGAAGGTATGTTTAGACACAAGTATAGTAGGAAAATATGTTAAGAATTTTTTGATATTAAATATATGAGACAGCAACTCAAGAATACAACGATATAAGGCCTCAACCGTGCGCAGCTTTTTGTGCACTGTAAATCGAAGGTTTTTATAAGAGGTGGCTCTGTAGCTCTCTGTTATGTCAAAATATTTTTTCAGAGAGCTACAGTTCTGCAGCTAGGTTTTATGAAGAGACAGGTGGTTTAATAAAAAGACAGGGTTTTTATAAAGAGATGGAGTTAGTTTTATAAAGGGACAGAGGGGTTTTGTAAACCTGTTAATTAGCAATGAAGAGTTCTTTAAAGGTGTGATTAGAAGGTTAACTTGGGATAGTTTCTGTAACCATGGTAGATAGGAAATTAGCAATTAAGGAGCCACAGATAACATGGGTAATGTCTATAATCACAGTAGAAAACTCCAAAGACAGACGCTAGTGAATATTGAGATCAGGTCAGTGAAAATCAAAAATTGAGATGTGTGATGAGTTTGTAGATTTTTTGTAAGGGCTATTCCAGAAATAAATACATGGGGGGGTCGGGAGACACCTTTTGTATATACCAAGCACCCATAAAAAAAATAAAAAATTACCCCATGACCCATCAAATTAATAAACTCATTTTACAATGACCCATCTAATAAAAAAAAAAAACTAACCAGACCCACCACAAAAATATTTTTAAAAATGAAAACGGTACAAATCTCGCAAGGTTTTTGGGACAAACATTCTAGTCAATGACGCGGTAATGCCTGTGCGACATTGTATCACAGTAGTTCTGAAGAAATGATGTCACATCAACAATCAAAGGCATCTATGGCGGGAATGTTGGAAAGATTGGGAGTCCAAACGATGCTATTATCATGAAATGGGTATGGATATGTTTTTCCACAAATCGTTCGTCTTCTAATGGAGCCCGCGCCCGGAGGCCTCTATATCACCATCACACCGACTGATAAATATAACGCATCGGTACCCTCGTATAAATCAACTAAGGTTTGCCTATTTTTATTAGAAAACGGAATACCTATTGGTTTCAAAATATTCCCAAAATCGATGCACTGTAAACTGTAATAATCTACAGAACAGAGTTCGCCGCCATCACGCCCAAAGGGACCCTTCTAAACGCGCCTCTAATTTGAAGAGTGCCGTAATGGAAAGTTATGCGCTGCAAAGAGCGACAACTCGAATAGTTCTATGTTACTTCCGATTTCCGATTTCGAAAGCAGCATTTCGAAAGCACGTTTTCAATTTTCCCTCCGACGTTTTGTAACCAACACGACAAGAGCGACAATAAAAATATTCTGAAAACACAACACCCACGTGGCACAAAATAAAACAATAGAAACTACCCATAATAAATATTTTTTTAACAGTCCAACCACGGACCAATTAAAATATGAAAAAATACGACCACCCACACAAAAAAATATCATTTGCCGCCCGACCCCCCCATTTGATCATTTCTGGAACAGCCCTAAGTGAATAGTGTACATGTAAATAAAATATTGCTTTTAGATATTTTAACTGTCTTATTTGCATAGATTTACCATCAGAATCAAAATAGACTGATAGATAAAATAAATGTTAAGGCATCTTAGTTTGTTTATTTTTTGAAGTAAATAGTGATAAATTATATATTATTGTAACTATCAAGGTAACATGTATGTAAATTGTGTGAATATTCAACACACAACTTGTTGAAACATGAACTATGGTCGCATTCCTCAAATTAGAAATGTATTGTCCCACTTACTGTCCTATGAAAATGACTTTAGTTACTAGTAAATGAAATATTACCAATTAATACAAACTAAATGTAGTGTCAGTAAATATGAAAGATCAGCAATGTATAGATTGCAATCTAAACCATGGAAGATGAAAGATTATCATTCAATTGTTTTGTAGCAAAAACTTGGAGCAGTGAATCTCCTTGACCTTGAAGACTTGACCTTTGGCCAGGGCAGTCGTCTGATGGCTAACAAACGATGTCAGCTTCCTGATGGGTCATACAGGAAGCAGAGGAAAGGTAACATGTGCTTTATGATCAGGTAACAAAAGAAGTAACACATCGTGCTTTATGATCAGGTAACAAAAAAATTAACACATCGTGCTTTATGATCAGGTAACAATAAAATTAACACATCATGCTTTATGATCAGGTAACAATAAAATTAACACATCGTGCTTTATGATCAGGTAACAATAAAATTAACACATCGTGCTTTATGATCAGGTAACAAAAAAATTAACACATCGTGCTTTATGATCAGGTAACAATAAAATTAACACATCATGCTTTATGATCAGGTAACAATAAAATTAACACATCGTGCTTTATGATCAGGTAACAATAAAATTAACACATCGTGCTTTATGATCAGGTAACAATAAAATTAACACATCGTGCTTTATGATCAGGTAACAAAAAAATTAACACATCGTGCTTTATGATCAGGTAACAAAAAAATTAACACATCGTGCTTTATGATCAGGTAACAATAAAATTAACACATCGTGCTTTATGATCAGGTAACAAAAAAATTAACACATCGTGCTTTATGATCAGGTAACAATAAAATTAACACATCATGCTTTATGATCAAGTAACAATAAAATTAACACATCGTGCTTTATGATCAGGTAACAAAAAAATTAACACATCGTGCTTTATGATCAGGTAACAATAAAATTAACACATCGTGCTTTATGATCAGGTAACAAAAAAATTAACACATCGTGCTTTATGATCAGGTAACAATAAAATTAACACATCATGCTTTATGATCAAGTAACAATAAAATTAACACATCGTGCTTTATAATCAGGTAACAATAAAAGTAACACATCGTACTTTATAATCAGGTAACAATAAAATTAACACATCGTGCTTTATAATCAGGTAACAATAAAAGTAACACATTGTGCTTTATAATCAGGTAACAATAAAATTAACACATCGTGCTTTAATCAGGTAACAATAAAATTAACACATCATGCTTTATAATCAGGTAAGGGCTATTCCAGAAATAAATACATGGGGGGGTCGGGAGGCACCTTTTGTATATACCAAGCACCCATAAAAAAAAATAAAAAATTACCCCATGACCCATCAAATTAATAAACTCATTTTACAATGACCCCATCTAATAAAAAAAAAAAAAACTAACCAGACCCACCACAAAAATATTTTTAAAAATGAAAACGGTACAAATCTCGCGAGGTTTTCGGGACAAACATTCTAGTCAATGACGCGGTAATGCCTGTGCGACATTGTATCACAGTAGTTCTGAAGAAACAATGTCACATCAACAATCAAAGGCATCTATGGCGGGAATGTTGGAAAGACTGGGAGTCCAAACGATGCTATTATCATGAAATGGGTATGGATATGTTTTTCCACAAATCGTTCGTCTTCTAATGGAGCCCGCGCCCGGAGGCCTCTATATCACCATCACACCGACTGATAAATATAACGCATCGGTACCCTCGTATAAATCAACTAAGGTTTGCCAATTTTTATTAGAAAACGGAATACCTATTGGTTTCAAAATATTCCCAAAATCGATGCACTGTAAACTGTAATAATCTACAGAACAGAGTTCGCCGCCATCACGTCCAAAGGGACCCTACTAAACGCGCCTCTAATTTGAAGAGTGCTGTAATGGAAAGTTATGCGCTGCAAAGAGCGACAACTCGAATAGTTCTATGTTACTTCCGATTTCGAAAGCACGTTTTCAATTTTCCCTCCGATGTTTTGTAACCAACACGACAAGAGCGACAATAAAAATATTCTAAAAACTCAACACCCACGTGGCACAAAATAAAACAATAGAAACTACCCACTACCCATAATAAATATTTTTTTAACAGTCCAACCACGGACCAATTAAAATATGAAAAAATACGACCACCCACACAAAAAAATATCGTTTGCCGCCCGACCCCCCCATTTGATCATTTCTGGAACAGCCCTAACAATAAAATTAACACATCATGCTTTATAATCAGGTAACAAAAAAATTAACACATCGTGCTTTATAATCAGGTAAGAATAAAATTAACACATCATGCTTTATGATCAAGTGACAATAAAAGTAACACATTTTGCTTTTTAATCAGGTAACAATTTGCAAAAGTTCAAGATTGTAAATACACAAAACAATTGATTTATCAAATTTCATCTTGATATATATGTAGACATAACAATGAATTCAGTAGAATTGATCTCAATAAACAGGTGTATAGTATGCAAGGTCTACTAAACCCAGTCCTGTCTGTGCATGATGCAGCTGTAGAGTTTATAAAACTGTACTGTACTGTTAAAAAATAGTTTGTACATTTGAGAATATTCAGTTTCTGATTTCACTTTCAGGTTACGAAGAAGTTCATGTACCAGAGCTAAAACCAAAGACTTTTGAAACGGATGAGGTCAGTCTTTTTCTATATCATCATGTTGGTTTTGTGCATGAACGCACTGCAGCTCAGAGATCTGTTACTAGACATAAGAACAGGGTCATTACTTAGGAATCCCTTTTAAAGGACTAGACATAAGAACAGGATCGTTACTAAGAATCCCTTTGTTCATTAAAAAGCCACTGGCAAAAATGTTAGCATATTGATGAAAGAAATAAGTGAATAGACAATAGAACGTTAAAAATATTTTGGAAATCAGACAGGTCTTTAGAATTTTAGATGATTATGATAGATAAGTTTTCTGTAGTTCAGACAAGTTAATTTTGCACTCGGATTAAAAATAGCAATGGAGTGACCAGAGACTTGAACACAAAACACGGCATTTGAACGACAGCACGACGTTTTAACCGGCAAATGTTGGCTAGCAAATAGCACCTTGTCAAATTTACCATATATTGAGTCATTTTGGTGGGCTAAAGATATTGGATTTTTTGGCGGATGAGGAAAATGCTTAAAAAAATAGTGCTAATATTTCAAACTACATTTTCAGAAATATCCGCTAGATTTTCCTGATGCCAAAGTAACCCAATATATGGAAGTTCTTTACAGATTTTTTTTATGCTTTACATCAGTATCCATCAAGAATCTGTATCAGAATATCACTGTTGAACTGCATTATTAGAATTAAATGGAGGAGAAATAAGACATTTCGTACAGACATTATTATGAAGTCTTTCATCTTGGGTTTTCAGACCTTACTGCCAATAGACAGACTTCCAAAGTACGCACAGCCAGCCTTTGAGGGATTCAAATGTCTGAACCGCATACAGAGCCGATTGTGGAAATCATGTATGGAGTCTGATCAGAACCTCCTGTTGTGTGCCCCCACGGTATGTCACTAAATTTGTTTCACTCTACCCGTTGCGCATTTACAGTATGTCTCTAAATTTGTTTTGCTTCACCCTCTGTGTGCCCCTACAATACATTACAATTTGATTGGATTTTTCCAGGGAGCTGGTAAGACCAATGTGGCATTACTGTGTATGCTGAGAGAGATTGGAAAACACATCAACACTGACGGCACCATTAACACGGATGAATTCAAAATCATTTACATAGCCCCCATGAAGTCTTTAGTTCAGGAAATGGTGGGCAGCTTTGGAGAGGTGAGCATTTGGTTGATTGATTGTATATTGTTTAACGTCCTGCTTGAGACTTTTTCACTCATGTGGAGATGTCACCATTGCCAGTGAAGGGCTGCAAAATTTAGGTCTATGCTCGGTGCTTGCAGTCTTTAAGCAGGGAGGGGTCATTGACATGCCACACTTGCTGTGACATAGGACCTCGTTTTTTTACTGTCTCATCCGAAGGACCACCCCATTTAGTCGCCTCTTACAAGCAGGGGGTACTGAGGACCTATTCTAATCCGGATGCCCACGGGTAGTGAGCATTTGGAAGTTAGATATAAAGTTAAACTAGGCATGATTGTCACTTTTTTTTCAGTAGTCACTTTACTTACAGTCAGTTTAATTCAAATCAATGAATTTGTCCATATGAATTTAGTATCTGATCTGATTTTAACATTGTCAACACCCATCATTTTAAACCCAAACCATCAGTTTGGCTGCATTCAGTGGCCATTTCGTCCAGCCACATGACCCACATCTTTTGTTTTTTTATTTCAAACTTCGTGGAGTGCTAAAAAGCTGAAACTTTTTCCAAATGACAAGTACTGCATTTTTAGTAGGGGTGAAACGATACAGTACCTTCTCGATTCGATTTTCGATACTTTAGTCTCGATTCGATGATTTTCGATTCGATACAATAGCATGTACCAAATTCTTTATAATGCTAAGATTTTTTTAATGTTTTGTTGTATTTATTACTCTCTGCAAATAAATTCTACATACATGTAATGTAAAAACGTTTAACATAGAGCAACACTCTTATCACTTGTCCTAAAGCCAAAATGTCGCCATACCCAGGATTTAAACACTGGGGTGCATTTTTCAACTCAACTGCATCCATTTTGATACAGCAAAGTTTACTCGTATGTTGATTGGGCAATTTTCAATTCAACTGGCTAATCAGAAACCATGTTATCAAGAGGAATGTGTGCTATGATTTTAGAACTGCATCGAACTGAAACAGACCCTGAATAAATCGAATATCGAATCGAGACCACTACATCGCGATTCGGTCGCATCGCGATGCATAGTTTCACCCCTAATTTTTAGGTCTCTTACTCATTTGTTGGTCGTAAACTTTTGACAATTTTCAGCTTTGGAATGGCTGAACCAATTTCAGTCAATTTTGGTATATACATGTAACATCCGTAGGTCAAGGGGAACAAAATTGTAAATTTCATGGACTTTACCTACCTGGGGTCTTAAGGGTCTGGCCAAAATTATTGTACTCTTCTGGGTCTTAAGTTGGTCAAATATTGAAAATGCTTTATATCCTAAAATTGTTTTTTCTTCTGGACATCAAGAAGGCAAATTGTTTGCATGATTGTAATGAGCACTGAGCCAGATAGTGAAATTTTAGACCTTTTGGTTCAGGCACCGATGTTGGGCTAGTTAGTGATGAAACGATTGTCGCCGACAATCGATTGTTGATCGTTTTTGACTCGTCGATTCCGATTATCGATTCCATTTTTCATAATCGATTGTCGCCCGAATACAATCCTATTAAACAAATCAACTACGTATATATCATTCAATACATTTGAAAAGGAAGAAGGCTTTAGATTTCATCATCATTATCATTATCATGGATATTGAAATCAATTCAATAATTATGAAGTTGATTATCCGAGATTCTTCTGACTCTTATCCCCGCTTTTAAATTACGACATGTGCGGGGGAGAGTCAGAGCGGACTCAATAATGAAGACTTGTGGGAATTCAGCTAGTGTCGCTGCTTTGCCTACCGTTTACATTTTTATTTCACTGATCTAGATAGGATTCAGTTATCGGATGAGTATTCCTCAGGTTAATCATGGCTAATTTGACGCCGTAGAAATTTTGTGTATTTTTGTGCTAACGTCATGCGCAAAGAACTCGAAAGGTGAGGAAGCGACCAAAGTCAAAGTGATGCTTCATTCGTCAGTGATGGAGCTTTTTACACGGCAATAGCATCAATTTAGTCATGGTTAACTTGTAGAATAATCATCCGATAACAGAATCCTTGCATCTTGGATGGTAAATCCACGAAATAAAGTTGTAAAAGGTGGCAATGCAGTGACACTAGCTGGTGTCGCTGAATTCCCACTTTTTATTATAGAGTCCGCTCTGACTTTCCCGCACATGTCACGATATAAAAGCGGGGTAAGAGTAAAAGGAATCTCGGATTAGTTGATAACTTGATATATATCCCAACCAATGGAAACCAAAGTCGAACGTCTGAAAACTTTAAAGTTTCTTTAAACTAAAGCCAATCTGGATGTCATGGCTAGAAGAAAAAAACCCATTTTATTCCTCGTAAATAAGCTAATAGATGTGTGTATGTTGCACATATCCATAAAACTAAAAGGAAATAACCCCAAAATAATGAACATTTGTTAACTACAGTACATGTAAATACTGATTATATCGATCATTGATCGATCTAGTTCTTCCGATTTTGACCGATAATCGATATCATTATGAAATTTTCCAGATTATTCAACACTGCTAGTTAGATTATATATACATGATGATTGTATTGAAAATGCAATAGAAAATCCATATATCAAGCAAACAAACTGTCTTTATGATTGATCATGAAAAATGTGAAATTTGTGAATCTTGGGTTAAGGTCCCAGGGTGGGGCTAAGTTGATCATATGTTGAAAATGCAATATATTTTACTCCTTGACATAAAGCAGGAAAACTATTTGAATGATTATAATGAGCCCTCTTTAAAACCTGTAAAGAGTCATCAATTGCCATTTTAGAACTCAAAGTAAGTTTTTTCCGAGGATATTTTTGTGTTTTAAGAACACATCTTGTTATACCCCCCGCAACAAGTTGTGGGGGGGGGGGTATACTGGAATCGGGTTGTCCGTCTGTCTCCGTCCGTCCGTCCGTCTGTAGACGCAATGGTTTCCGGGCTTTAAAGCATTATCCTTTCTACCTACCGTCACCATATCATATATATGGACTACCCATGGGATGAAGATGTTCCCTATCGATTTTGGGGTAAAAAGGTCAAAGGTCAAACGCACTGGACATCGAAGTAGCAATATGGTTTCCGGGCTCTAAAGCGTTATCCTTTCCACCTACCGTCACCATATCATGCATATGGACTACCCATGGGATGAAGATGTTCCCTATCGATTTTGGGGTCAAAGGGTCAAAGGTCAAGTGCACTGGACATCGAAGTAGCAATATGGTTTCAGGGCTCTAAAGCGTTATCCTTTCCACCTACAGTCACCATATCGTACATATGGACTACTCATGGGATGAAGATGTTCCCTATCGATTTTGGGGTCCAAAGGTCACGCACACTGGACATCGAAATAGCAATATGGTTTCCGGGCTCTAAAGCGTTATCCTTTCCACCTACAGTCACCATATCATACATATGGACTACCCATGGGATGAAGATGTTCCCTATCGATTTTGGGGTCAAAAGGTCAAAGGTCACGCGCACTGGACATCGAAGTAGCAATATGGTTCGGTTTGTCATGCCATTTGTTTTTTACACTCAGAAAAGAGGTAGTTTATACCTATTACCAACACCCTTTGGGAGATTGGGGTAAGCGGGGGGTATTCTTAGTGAGCATTGCTCACAGTACCTCTTGTTTTATACTGTTGCAGAATATTAGAATTTAGCTTAAATATGCAGAACAGAAAAATTATTATACATTTTGCAGTCCTTGGGGCTAGTGATACTTTTAGTTTACTTAATACTCAGATGATCGATAAGACCTCTGACCTAATGTTTGTTTTTACAGAGGTTGAAATCGTATGGAATTAAGGTGAAGGAGCTGACCGGTGACCACCAGCTGACCAAGGAACAGATCACCAACACTCAGATCATAGTATGCACCCCAGAAAAATGGGACATCATCACCAGGAAGGGGGGCGAGCGAACCTACACTCAGCTCGTCAGGCTCATGATATTTGTGAGTATACTCAGTTCTCATCAATGATTCTCTTTGATCATGATATTTGTGAGTTCACTCTGATCTCCCCAATGAGTTCTCTTTGATCGTGATGTTTGTGAGTTCACTCAGATCTCCCTAATGAGTTCTCTTTGATCATGATATTTGTGAGTTCACTCAGATCTCCCTAATGAGTTCTCTTTGATCGTGATGTTTGTGAGTTCACTCAGATCTCCCCAATGAGTTCTCTTTGATCGTGATGTTTGTGAGTTCACTCAGATCTCCCTAATGAGTTCTCTTTGATCGTGATATTTGTGAGTTCACTCAGATCTCCCTAATAAGTTCTCTTTGATCGTGATATTTGTGAGTTCACTCAGATCTCCCTAATGAGTTCTCTTTGATCATGATGTTTGTGAGTTCACTCTGATCTCCCCAATGAGTTCTCTTTGATCGTGATGTTTGTGAGTTCACTCAGATCTCCCTAATGAGTTCTCTTTGATCATGATATTTGTGAGTTCACTCAGATCTCCCTAATGAGTTCTCTTTGATCGTGATGTTTGTGAGTTCACTCAGATCTCCCTAATGAGTTCTCTTTGATCATGATATTTGTGAGTTCACTCAGATCTCCCTAATGAGTTCTCTTTGATCGTGATGTTTGTGAGTTCACTCAGATCTCCCTAATGAGTTCTCTTTGATCATGATATTTGTGAGTTCACTCAGATCTCCCTAATGAGTTCTCTTTGATCATGATGTTTGTGAGTTCACTCAGATCTCCCTAATGAGTTCTCTTTGATCATGATGTTTGTGAGTTCACTCAGATCTCCCTAATGAGTTCTCTTTGATCATGATGTTTGTGAGTTCACTCAGATCTCCCTAATGAGTTCTCTTTGATCGTGATGTTTGTGAGTTCACTCCGATCTCCCTTTCTCTTTGATCATGGTATTTGTTTGCATGTGCTCAGTCGTTTCACACTAATGACATCAGTATCACTGTGCTCAGTCGTTTCACACTAATGACATCAGTATCACTGTGCTCAGTCGTTTCACACTAATGACATCAGTATCACTGTGCTCAGTCGTTTCACACTAATGACATCAGTATCACTGTGCTCAGTCGTTTCACACTAATGACATCAGTATAACTGTGCTCAGTCGTTTCACACTAATGACATCACATGGATAACAAACAAGCACTGTAAAGAAGAAAAGCCCATTTGTAGTAAATACATCTTTAAGTTAATTTTTTAACATTTCAGGATGAGATTCACCTTCTCCATGACGACAGAGGACCCGTGCTGGAGGCTTTAGTGGCCAGGTATCCATCAAATCTCCATAATAATCTGTATCAGTGATAAATGAACCCTGTAGAGTGTGGGATGTTGAAGAGAACTGATTTATTAACATCTTGGATTGACTTAAATAGGATTGTGTATCATTAATAATGAGGTGTTTTCTAGAGCCATGTTATTTGTAAAATTTTGTATGCTGTTACAGGACTATACGAAATATTGAGACAACCCAGGAGGACGTGCGATTGGTCGGGCTCAGCGCTACCCTGCCTAACTACGAGGACGTGGCCACGTTTCTGCGGGTGGACCCAGCGGAGGGGCTGTACTTTTTTGACAACAGTTTCCGACCTGTTCCTCTGGAGCAACAGTTCATTGGGATCACGGAGAAGAAAGCGGTCAAGAGATTTCAAATCATGAATGAGATTGTGTATGAGAAAGTCATGGAGCATGCTGGGAAAAATCAGGTGATCTCTCATTAACTTATATCCAATAAAGTCAAAATCAGCAATAAGTTGTAATCTTTGAATGAATAGAGCAGAATTTTAAACATAAGGATTTTACAGAAGATGCATTGTGAAAAAATTTCTCACTGAAGTAATTCATATCTGATGTACTTGTCGTCTGTACATGTATATTGCTTGTATGCTGTGTAGCACAGGGCTAGATAGGGTCAATACATCATTTAGTGATAACAGTAATTGTTCCATCAATTTTCTGATCGGTAGACTTGCTAAGATTTTAGAGTAAAACATCTTGGTGTTGTGGATGTTATTCATCTTGGTTTCTTTGTTTAAGGTGTTGGTCTTTGTCCACTCAAGGAAGGAGACGGGTAAGACAGCTCGAGCGATCCGCGACATGTGCCTGGAGAAAGACTCCCTGGGAATGTTCCTGAAGGAGGGCTCAGTTTCCACGGAGGTCCTGAGAACTGAGGCAGAACAGGTCGAGGTAAGTGTTTAAGATGTGTTATAGCTACAATATACTATGTGTAGTTATGAGAGTATTTACTGTTGTGCTTTCCACTAGAATGTCACTGAAGGTTGAAATAAGAGCTGTAATTAAAGTTTTTGTCACTTGTGAGGCATGGCAACACTTTTTAGGCATAGCAACATTTATGAGGCATAGCAACACTTGTGAGGTATAGTAAAACTTGTAAGGTATAGCAACACTTGTGAGGCATAGCAACACTTGAGGATTATTTATCATGTGTCTACCTCTGTCCGTGTGTTTGTCTTGCCTACATCTGTATTCTAATTTTCTTGTTGGAGGTTTATTTGATATACATGTAACTACATGTACCATGATTAATTTTGCCATACACTAACACACCCCTTTTCTTGGATCACTCTACAGAGTTTGTTACATAGTACAGTTGTATCTGTCTTTTCTTACTTTGACAGAATCTAGAGCTCAAAGATCTACTGCCATACGGCTTTGGGATCCATCACGCTGGAATGACCAAGTAAGGGAATATCTGTAATTCTTAAAAGATGGGAAATACCCTCAAATATAAGAAAATCTAATTTAACCTGTTAACTTGACACATGCAAATAAGCTTAACTTTAGTTTTGAATACACAAATTGTGTAGGAAACTTAAAGGCATGAAATTATTACCATGGGGGCATTTTGTTGGAAACCTGTCACAATATTGATTAATATACCAGTAAATAACTGTACGTGTAATACCAGTAATTAATGGATTGTAGATCATTACCAGTTATTGAACGTATATTTCAGAGTGGACCGTATTCTGGTAGAAGATCTGTTTGTTGACCGACACATTCAGGTGTTAGTATCTACTTCTACCCTGGCCTGGGGGGTGAATCTACCAGCCCACACAGTCATCATCAAGGGGACTCAGATTTACAACGCTGAGAAGGGACGGTGGGTGGAGCTTAGTGCTCTGGACGTCATGCAGGTAGGTCATATTGAAAATGTGTTATTACATTATTGTACTGCATCCCTTATCTGATTATACTCACCAAAACAAGGGTAAATTCCCTCACCCACAAACAAGGTTATACCCCCTCACACAAACAAGGTTATACTCCCTCACCCACAAACAAGGTTATACTCCCTCACCCACAAACAAGGTTATACCCCCTCACCCACAAACAAGGTTATACCCCTCACCCACAAACAAAGTTAAACCCCCTCACCCACAAACAAGGTTATACCCCTCACCCACAAACAAGGTTAAACCCCCTCACCCACAAAGGTCATACCTCCTCACCCACAAACAAGGTTATACCCCCTCACCCACAAACAAGGTTATACCCCTCACCCACAAACAAGGTTAAACCCCCTCACCCACAAAGGTCATACCTCCTCACCCACAAACAAGGTTATACCCCCTCACCCACAAACAAGGTTATACCCCTCATACACAAACAAGGTTATACCCCTCACCCACAAACAAGGTTATACCCCTCATACACAAACAAGGTTATACCCCTCATACACAAACAAGGTTATACCCCTCATACACAAACAAGGTTATACCCCTCACCCACAAACAAGGTTATACCCCTCATACACAAACAAGGTTATACCCCTCACCCACAAACAAGGTTATACTCCCTCACCCACAAACAAGGTTATACTCCCTCATACACAAACAAGATTAAACCCCTTCATACACAAACAAGGTTATACCCCTCATACACAAACAAGGTTATACCCCCTCATACACAAACAAGATTAAACCCCCTCACCCACAAACAAGGTTATACCCCTCATACACAAACAAGGTTAAACCCCCTCACCCACAAAGGTCATACCTCCTCACCCACAAACAAGGTTATACCCCTCATACACAAACAAGGTTATACCCCCTCACCCACAAGCAAGGCTATGCCCCCTCACACACAAGCAAGGGTACGCACCCTCACCCACAAGCAAGGTTATGCCCCCTCACTCACAAACAAGGTTATACCCCTCATACACAAGCAAGGTTATGCCCCCTCACTCACAAACAAGGTTATACCCCTCATACACAAACAAGGTTATACCCCTCCCCCCACTAACAAGGATATACACCCCCCCCCCCCCCCCCCACCCCCCCAACAAGATAATTTTAGAATGACAAGGTTTGTTAGGAAGGTTTGCAAGAATCACTGTCTGTGTAAATCATGTTGGGTCCATAACATGGTAACAAACAGGTGTTCATACTTAACATGAAGGCTATGACTTGGAAGTGTGTCTTGACACAGATCCAAGGTCATTTGTTCAAGGTTGCTGGGAGAAAATGGTTGGTTTTATGTCTGGACCATTGCATTGTATTTGTGATCTTTTACATCACATTGTTATGAAGGAGCATTAGAAATGAAGGTTGTTTATGACTAAGGGGTTTCTGGTGTCCCTGATCCAAGGTCATTTGCCCATTTCAAGGTCACTGGGAGGAAAAGTGTTTGACAAGCTGTTAACTGCTGACAAATTTTGCTGTGTAATGGACAGTAACAGTGTATTTGATGACATTTATTTTATTCAAAACATACAGTATACCTGTTCATCAACAACTGAATGGTGTGTCACAGTTACTTCAATCTTAAGAATTTGTTTTCTTTTGTAGATGTTTGGAAGGGCTGGTCGTCCGCAATATGACACCAAAGGTGAAGGCATCATGATTACAAACCACAGTGAATTACAGTATTACCTGTCTCTGATGAATCAACAGGTCAGTCACATGATCATCACAAAACATACATGTACATGTACGTGTAGTCACATGATCATCACATGGCATACATGTAGTCACATGATCATCACATGACATACATGTAATGATCATAACATTTTGGCATTTTTTACGGACTTGAGGAAGGTGCATAGAATTTCTGCTTCTGTTTCTTATGTAGAATTTTACTGATATATTTTGTTGAGCTGATTTAAAGTGACAGAATCTCATTATTTCAGTTGCCAATTGAGAGTCAGTTTGTGAGTCGAGTTGCAGATTGCCTGAATGCTGAGTGTGTTCTGGGAACCATACAATCTGTCAAAGAGGCTGTGGATTGGCTGGGTAAGGAATCAACAAATTAGCACCAAAGTGGGACTTGACTCCACAGTTCTTCACTTTCACTTGATTGTCCATGGTTTGTACAGGTCATGGAAAGTCATGGAATTTGGTTTTAGGTCTTGAAAAGTCATGGAATTTTGAGAGAGGTCATGGAAAGTCATGGAATTTCACTTTTTCTGGTTTCAATTTTTGAAAAACTCTATAAATCGATATTGTTTCACCTAATCTGGAACTACTAAAACCAAGTTGGTTTTAATCTGTATCATAAAAGTGCTTCACACAAAGTAATTTCCATTACTGTAAGTGTTTAGATGCGAATGAACAATAGTGCTACAGGTAGTGGCACATGTACCGGTATGCAGTCTGATGAGTCCTGCCTGGGAAATGTGTTTATTCTTTCTTGTGGGAGCGCAAGTTTAAGTGGGCCAGGGCTGTTAAGAGTCATAAACAGAGCGTTTTGCACGGCATGCTTGAAGAAGGTTGATATGGAAAACATGGGGTGGGGGCACTGACTTCATATTGACGTTCAATGAAACATGTAAAACTTCAAGTGGATCAATGAGATTCAAGTAGTTTCATAAAAAATGATATTAAAGAGGAGGGAACTTTAACTGTTCCACCCCACAGTGCAGTTGATTTAGAAACAAATGTATTTGTGGACTATACATACAATAACAATGCATAATTCGTACAAATCAAATGAAAATGTGAACAAACTTTTCAAATTATGTTTCCTGACAGTGCAATTGCTAAGTCATTTTCATGTGGTAAGAAAAAGACTGCGTATTTTGTCATAGTCATCAATCTGTTGTCTTTGAGGTCAAGGAAAAGTCATGGAATTTGATGACAGAAATTCTGTACAAACCATATTATCTGATAGTGTCTGTACAAAATATAAAGCTGCTCTGATATTTGTATGCTGTCAGGTGTAAATTAAAGGAAATCATTGTCTTTTAAGATTTTTTGCAGCTTGACATTTTATTTGTGAGTTCATGTCTGTGACCCCCCCCCCCCCCCCCCCCCCCCCCCCCCCCCCCCCCCCCCTTCCCTCATTCTATAAATTGGACAGTAAATTTACGGAAATGCTCTTGTCATTCAGTAACTGAATTGTGGGTAATGAAAACAATCTTTCACAATATACAGTAACTCCTAAATATCTAACAGTTATGATAATGTAGAGAAATATGACTTTATAAGAATATCTGTAGTGATAAAAAATTCAGACACTGAGAATGCTTTCACCTGCTTGTTTAACTGTGTAAAGAGGAAATGAGGCTGTTTTAAAATCTGGAGATTGTAATGGAGTAATTTTATCATGGCAGGGTACACTTATCTGTACATTAGAATGTTGCGAGCTCCGGCACTGTATGGTGTAAGTCATGACGCACTGAAAGATGACCCACTGCTTCAACAGCGACGGAAAGATCTGATCCACACAGCGGCCTTGACCCTGGATAAAAATAACCTGATTAAATATGACAAAAAGACGGGGCAGATCCAGAGCACGGAGCTAGGGAGAATCGCCAGTCATTATTATTGCACCAACGACACCATCGCTACATACAACCAGCTGCTGAAACCTACACTGAGCGAAATCGAGTTGTTCCGAGTGTTTTCACTGTCCTCGGAGTTCAAACACATCACAGTTAGAGAGGTGAGATACATATTTTCCCCCTATTTTTACGGATGTAGTTTATAGTGCAGCAAAAAAACTGGGGATCACAGAAATATGTACATATAGTACACTAAATTGGTTTTATAAGAAAGGTGGCTATATTCTGTAGTGGTGATATAGAAGTAATTTATAAGAAAGGTGGCTATATTCTGTAGTGGTGATATAGAAGTAATTTATAAGAAAGGTGGCTACATTCTGTAGTGGTGATATAGAAGTAATTTATAAGAAAGGTGGCTACATTCTGTAGTGGTGATATAGAAGTAATTTATAAGAAAGGTGGCTACATTCTGTAGTGGTGATATAGAAGTAATTTATAAGAAAGGTGGCTACATTCTGTAGTGGTGATATAGAAGTAATTTATAAGAAAGGTGGCTACATTCTGTAGTGGTGATATAGAAGTAATTTATAAGAAAGGTGGCTACATTCTGTAGTGGTGATATAGAAGTAATTTATAAGAAAGGTGGCTACATTCTGTAGTGGTGATATAGAAGTAATTTATAAGAAAGGTGGCTACATTCTGTAGTGGTGATATAGAAGTAATTTATAAGAAAGGTGGCTACATTCTGTAGTGGTGATATAGAAGTAATTTATACTGCTACCTGCTTTATGTGAAAATGTGAATTGTTTAATACAGTATGTTGAGTCCTTGTTTAAACGTCCTTTATTATAGTTGAGCAAGGACCCTTATCTTTTCCAAAAAACGTCATAATGAAAAAATGTGACGTTATTTTTGCATAACTGTAAAGAAAAAAGTCTTGGTTACCAATCACGAGTTGGTTGTCATCTTTGATTGACTGTAATATTTTAGTGACAGTCAACATTGCTCTAATATTTTGAGGGATATTATCTATAGTTCATACTTTAGAACTTATATACTTAAGGGCTCTTTTTGCTAGGAACGGCTCATATATCATTTTGTAGCAAATAAATACATTTAATTGTCTGAGTGTTCTCGCTTATCCCCTATAATACAAACAGGACATATAAATACATTTAATTGTCTGAGTGTTCTCGCTTATCCCCTATAATATAAACAGGACATTTAAATACATTTAATCGTCTGAGTGTTCTCGCTTATCCCCTATAATATAAACAGGACATTTAAATACATTTAATTGTCTGAGTGTTCTCGCTTATCCCCTATAATATAAACAGGACATTTAATTGTCTGAGTGTTCTCGCTTATCCCCTATAATACAAACAGGACATTTACACCGTGTGAACTTTGTAATTTCCATTATATACAATACTAGTTTAGGGTCTTTTTTTTATCAGGTTGAAAGGTCAAGTATATGTTTGAATAATGTATTAATTGCAAGTATTTAAACATGAAAGGATGAATGCTTACAAAAATAGTGGTAAATATTTTATGATACAAACATTTTGTCGTTGTTCAGGAGTTGATGGTGGTAAATATTTTACGATGCAAACATTTTGTCGTTGTTCAGGAGTTGATGGCAGTAAATATTTTACGATACAAATGTTTTGTCATTGTTCAGGAGTTGATGGTGGTAAATATTTGATGATACATACTTTTTGTCATTGTTCAGGAGGAGAAGTTGGAGTTACTGAAGCTATTGGAGAGGGTCCCCATCCCCATTAAAGAGAGCATCGAGGAAGCCAGCGCCAAGGTAGACAAATCTCGTAAACGTCAGCCAAAAAATATATTAAATTATTATGTCGGAAATTCATAGCATTATTCATGTTTTGATATTGAATTCAATATGATACATGTACAGTGTATTGATTTTGCCTAAATGATTAAAAAAAGCAGAGAGAAATGTGTTCACGATACAAGGTGCTGCTTTTATTAGTAACAATTTTAAAACTCGGTGTAATACACAGTAGTCTGTTTTCATTCCTCAGGTGAACGTATTGCTTCAAGCCTACATCTCTCAGCTGAAGTTGGAGGGCTTTGCTTTGATGTCTGATATGGTGTTTGTGACTCAGTCAGCAGGGCGCCTGATGAGGGCCATATTTGAGATTGTGTTGCACAGAGGCTGGGCACAGCTTGCTGACAAGGCCCTCGCCCTGTGTAAGATGGTCAACAAACGCATGTAAGTCAAATCTTTTTAAAAAACGGGTCTCTCAAAACGGGTACAGACATGTCATACTGAACTGATCAACACGATAATCATCATTACTGTAGCTATCCTACACCAAAGATTTCAATAGATCAAGGGATTCTCCTAGTATTTTGACAAAATGTACAGTAAAACACACATATAATAAACATCCTTATCACGCGGTGATATTCCCCTACAGCAATGTAAGGAAAATAATGAACATTTTATATGAGATACATGAGGTTTGGTTTTACATGTAACAAACTGTTTTTTGCTGGTCCTGGAAGTTCACTATAACTGTGTATTACTGTATATTGATGTTTGGTTATAATGAACTTATTTTCACTGGCCCGGTAGGTTTTTTCCATTATAGTAAAGGAAAATTATCTCTGTACAGTATGTTTGTACATTAATTTTGTAGAGTATAGATAAGATAAGTTTTATTCCAATTTTTACATATTTTTAGTATATACATGTATTTGTACAATTTATTATGAACAAAATAATTACTTTTGATTGAGATTGATATACCGAAGTTCAACTGTACATTATTTTGTACAGTATATTTGTAGGTTATTTTGTACGTCTGATGAATTTTATTTGAACCCCTGTAGGTGGCAGAGTATGTGTCCCCTGCGACAGTTCAGTGACAAGAAGATGCCAATCGAAGTCATCAAGAAAATTGAGAAGAAAAATTTCCCCTTCGAACGTCTGTATGATCTGGATCCACTGGAAATTGGGGAGTTTATTCGAGTCCCGAAAAGTGGGAAGACCATCCATAAATATGTCCATCTGTTTCCTAAACTGGAACTGTCCGTACATGTCCAGCCGATTACGAGAGCCACACTTAGGGTGGAACTCACCATTACACCAGACTTTCAGTGGGATGAAAAAGTTCATGGATCTTCTGAAGTAAGACGAAATTCGGGCTGTGTTATTTTTTGTATGGTTTAGGCTTCATTATCTCTAGGTGATTATGTTTAGGCTGTAATACATGTATGTCTAAGCGGCTACAGGTACTTAAAAGATCCATCGGTTTAAAGTCTTGTTTCCACTTTCTAGAATAAACGCGTTATATAAATACGAATTTCACTACAGATAGTATGTTTTGTATTGTACAGGCGTTCTGGATCTATAATAAACACTACAGATGGTATGTTTTATTGTTTTAATGTTTTATATTATTTAGGCGTTCTGGATCCTTGTGGAGGATGTTGATAGTGAAGTTATCCTTCATCACGAGTATTTCCTACTCAAAAGGTATGAGTCCAAAAAAATTCATCTGTGATTTATTCTGTTAAAATGGCATCCATCATTGATGGCAGATATTCAGAGTTCTTACATTTGATGCATGGATTAATTTGATATTTTTTTTTATTCCAAAAAACCCAAAACATTATAATAGTTTTGTAAATTAGGTATGTACAATGTTGTTGAGATTTTGCACAAGATTACAGTTTGACAAGGATTTATGATGACAAGCTTCATTATAGTGAATAGTTCTAGTGGGAATCGAGGTCAGTTTGTCTGGTTCTTTATTGTTTATGAAATATCAAAGCAGTAAAATGTCTAGGTTACAAGTTATCAGCCTCAGTGTTGAAATCATAGTTACTCTGATGCTTGTCAGTCAGAGAAACATTTCCACGAATATCATGGCCAATCAGGAACAGAGATGAAGTTAGGCTGCAGTTCTTGTGTTCACAGGTCACATGTACGTTCAGACTTAATGACCTACATGTAGATATCACTAATGTAGATTTGTATATATGCAGTGTATGCGGAGGAATAATGTTAGATGCATGCTTATACATTACAATCAAGGATGGATTTTTTTTGTCTCTTCAGTAAATTTTCCCAGGATGAGCATGTTGTTAAGTTCTTTGTCCCTGTCTTTGAGCCGCTTCCCCCTCAGTACTTCATCAGAGTGGTGTCCGACCGGTGGATAGGTAAGTCACTTAACTATAACTAGTAATGTGTATCATTCATTTAACTACAACCGATAATGTGTATCATTCATTTAATTATAACCGACAATGTGTATCACTATCATTCATTTAAGAAATGAACATCACTTTTGAGCTGTTCATGGTCAGTATGAACGGATTTGGATTTGAGTTAAATGAATGATACACATTGTCAGTTATAGTTAAATATTTATATTACAAATCACATTTTCCTCTATGAACCAACCAATTTCAGCGCGCGACACAATCCGTTCACATTGACTATGAACGGATTATGAACTAGCTTAAAGCATGCGACCGAGAGAGCGGAATGGTTTGAAAAAAATAGAACATCTGTTACAAAGATCTCGCAAATCACACCTTTGGATTAAGATTGTAAACTTACGTGGATTATCATCCCAATCTTGCAGTCTCCTACCTCCAAAATACAGTGCACCTTGCAATGTTGATAAAAGCTAAAAGGCAGGGCGAGACGAAATGTGACGTCATGTCTATGTGTTGACGTACGTTACAATAACTACTGTGACAGAGGCTAGGAGTTCGTTTTATGCAACAAAATAGAAGCAATGTAAACAAACGGTGCTTTAGTAAATGAATATAAATATAAGAAATGAACATCACCTTTGAGCTGTTCATGGTCAATATGAACGGATTTGGATTTGAGGCAAATTCTCTATAACCGACAATGTGTATCACTATCATTCATTTAACTGTAACCAATGTGTATCATTCACTAAGCTTTAACTGATGACTTTATCAGTCACTTAATTAGAACTGATGACTTTATCAGTCGGTATTTATATAAATGAGTTGTTTTGATCAGTTGATGTTTTCTTTTTTAGGGGCGGAGACACAGCTACCAGTCTCATTCCGTCACCTGATTCTTCCGGAGAAGTATCCCCCGCCCACAGAGCTACTGGACCTGCAACCACTCCCTGTGTCTGCCCTAAGAAGCCCAGCCTTTGAAGGCCTCTACAGCGACAAGTTCCCATTCTTCAACCCAATCCAGACCCAGGGTAAGGAATTTACTTGTGTAGCAGAAAGATGAAATTGACAAAAAATGAGATGAGGGCAGAAATTTCCAATTTACAGTACAGTGCCTACAGAGTGAACTGTCTTCAAACTTGATATTTGCAAGCTTGGTAGAGATGAATTGTTATTCAAAAGTATGTACTGTAAGGAAAAAACAATTTTAGATTTCTTTCATAAACATTTTTATACATGTATATTTATAGACATGTATGTGTGTTGATTTTGTAAATTTTTGGACCTTTAAACAAGCATGTACCTGTTTGCTTTACAAATGTGTCTGTATGTTTTACAAATGTGTCTGTATGTTTCACAAAGATGTGTCTGTATGTTTCACAAGTATGTGTCTATGTTTCACAAGTATGTGTCTATATTTCACAAGTATGTGTCTATATTTCACAAGTATGTGTCTATGTTTCACAAACATTTACCTGTATGTTTCAGTGTTTAATGCTGTGTACAACACCAATGAGAATGTCTTTATTGGGGCTCCCACGGGGAGTGGTAAAACAATCTGTGGGGAGTTTGCCATACTGAGGATGTTCTCCCAGAATCCGGATGGTCGCTGTGTATATGTCACCCCACTGGAGCCCCTAGCCCAGCAGGTAATGTCACACATTTGATTTCTTTGGGTGGATGACTATCTGCAGAGTTTGCCTAGCAGATAATGTTACACTTGATTTCTGTGGGTGGATGACTATCTGCAGAGTTTGCCTAGCAGGTAATGTTACACTTGATTTCTGTGGGTGGATGACTATCTGCAGAGTTTGCCCAGCAGGTAATGTTACACTTGATTTCTGTGGGTGGATGACTATCTGCAGAGTTTGGTAGTTTTGTAAACAGCCCTGTCTTGTGTTTTAATTGTGAAATAATCAGAAGTACTGTCAAATCTGTATATACATGTAACAGTCACTTGTGGAAACCAGTAAAAGAAACCTTTATTGGGAGGTGACCTCTGAATAGAGGTTCACTTTCCCACCGAAATGTATTCCAGAATTTGTTGGTTCTGTGTTTTGCAATACTACATGATATACAGTAAAAACTGCCATAGCGACCCACTGTATTAAGCGACTCACTGTCGTATGTGACCATAAAAAGTTCCCCCCAAGACGTTACTCTATATATTATACCTGTATTAAACGACCACCTGTCTGACGCGACCAACGACCATGATTTTTACAACCTTTTCGTGTATTTTCACGAAATTTTACCTCTACTTAACGACTGTGCATTTTTCTATTACAACGTGATTATTACTTTCGATTTCGGTTGAGCCGACTATTCTGGGAATTATCGCCCCTAACACTTTCGTTTTCAAACGCACGACTATTCTGGAAATTATCGCCCCTAACACTTTCATTTTAATACGCACAGTTTGGCGGTGATGTTGTTTTGTCGTCCCTCTGAATAAATTATTATACCCAAGCTGTAAACAAGCAGTGTCGTGTGTGGTTAATTAATAAAATCCGAGTAGTTGTTTATTTAACAAAATCAAGGAATCAAGGCCGGTGTATTTGAAGGTGTGAATTTCGACAAACTTTAAGAAGTGCCGAGTAGGCTAGATCGGAAATGAAAATCTATCACTTGTTATACCATTATGTTCAACAGAGTGAAAATTTTGTCCGATTGTGATATAAATCAGGTAAATATTATGCTTAGGACTGAAATTTTAAACGGAGTATTCGCAGTTTGCCTGCATGAGATACTCGAGGTTTCCAGAATAATGACCGGAACTAGCGGCTCACTACGACATACATGTATCCCGAGTATTTGACACGTCCGAGTTCAAGAAAGTTGCCTGCATTAGTTCTAAGCTTAAAAGATTTGCTGTGCATGTACAATGTATATTGTAATTTATTCAATGTTTCACAAATTGAATAAGGGCTGTTCCAGAAATTATCAAATGGGGGGGTCGGGCGGCAAATGATATTTTTTTGTGTGAGTGGTCGTATTTTTTCATATTTTATTTGGTCCGTGGTTGGACTGTTAAAAAAATATTTATTATGGGTAGTGGGTGGTTTCTATTGTTTTATTTTGTGCCACGTGGGTGTTGAGTTTTCAGAATAATTTTATTGTCGCTCTTGTCGTGTTGGTTACAAAACGTCGGAGGGAAAATTGAAAACGTGCTTTCGAAATCGGAAATCAGAAGTAACATAGAACTATTCGAGTTGTCGCTCTTTGCAGCGCATAACTTTCCATTACGGCACTCTTCAAACTAGAGGCGCGTTTAGTAGGGTCCCTTTGGATGTGATGTCGGCGAACTCTGTTCTGTAGATTATTACAGTTTACAGTGCATCGATTTTGGGAATATTTTGAAACCAATAGGTATTCCGTTTTCTAATAAAAATTGGCAAACCTTAGTTGATTTATACGAGGGTACCGATGTGTTATATTTATCAGTCGGTGTGATGGTGATATAGAGTCCTCCGGGCACGGGCTCCATTAGAAGACGAACGATTCGTGGAAAAACATATCCATACCCATTTCATGATAATAGCATCGTTTGGACTCCCAATCTTTCCAACATTCCCGCCATAGATGCCTTTGATTGTTGATGTGACATCGTTTCTTCAGAACTACTGTGATACAATGTCGCACAGGCATTACCGCGTCATTGACTAGAATGTTTGTCCCGAAAACCTCGCGAGATTTGTACCGTTTTCATTTTTAAAAATATTTTTGTGGTGGGTCTGGTTAGTTTTTTTTTAATTAGATGGGTCATTGTAAAATGAGTTTATTAATTTGATGGGTCATGGGGTAATTTTTTATTTTTTTTTTATGGGTGCTTGGTATATACTAAAGGTGCCTCCCGACCCCCCAATGTATTTATTTCTGGAATAGCCCTAACATATTTCCAGCATGTAGGCCTATTGTACAAAAGGAGACGCATTCACTTCACCATTTGCTTTCTTACCACAAGCATTGCATTTTTTAGTTACATGGTACAAGTAGGCTATACATAAATACCCTTTACAACAAAGTGTTTAAGTTTTAGAAAATTTACATGCAGTTTATAAATAAGTTATAAATCTCGTGCAAATGTGTAATATGAAATGCATGCAAAGTTTATCATTCTTAAATAGATTAAATGTAATTTTTGATGAATAATAAATTATGATACAATACATTGTATTCTAGATTTTTATCTACAGTGTATTAATAATTTTATTTTACAACTATTAAAATCGTACTTGATATTCTTAATGATAAATTCCAAATACATGTAGTCATTTTCTCCATTGTACAAATTATTTGCGAAATTTTATCCATTAACTGCGGAAAATAGGGAACCTGTATTAAGAGACCACCTGTCATATGTGACCTTTTTTCCATTCTCCTTTGGACGGTCTCTTAATACAGGTTTGACTGTATTCTGTACATGTAAAGGCATGATAATTATTGAATGCTTCAATTCATGTACTTGTCTTTGAATAAAATTGAAATTTGAACGTTTCAATTTATGGATAGGAAGGCAAAATTGCATGAAAATTTTGAAGTTTTAATTTTTTATACGCCCGTCTTTAGACAGGACGTATTATGGTACAGCGATGTCTGTCCGTCCATCCGTACAAGTTTTCTCTTTATAATTTCATTTCCCTTTCACATATCATGCTGAAACTTGCTGTGTAGCTTCTTTGTGGGTCACTCTAGACCATACTGCAATTTTGATCCATTTCGACCTTTTTTCCAGGAGTTTTGCCCCTTTATTTGGAAATAATTATTATATGGAGGGTACATAATTTGTCCACCCTACTCCTTCTACAGTTTTCAAGTGAGAGCCCTCTTATTTTGTGGAGTGTTTGTATGGGTATTGAAGATGTGCATGTGGGATGGATTTTGATTTTCTACAATTTTTGAGAAAATTACAGGTTGTTGAACTTAGTCTATTTGGAAATTAATGTTCTATGGAGGGTACATAATTTGTCTACCCTACTCCTCACACAGTTTTCAAGTGAGGACCTTATTTTGTGGAGTGTTTGTATGGGTATTGAAGATGTGCATGTGGGATGGAATTTGATTTTCTACAATTTTTGAGAAAATTACAGGTTGTTGAACTAGTCTATTTGAAAATTAATATTCTATGGAGGGTACATAATTTGTCCGCCCAACTCCTCCCACAGTTTTCAAGTGAGGACCATCTTATATTGTGGAGTGTTTGTATAGGTATTGAAGATGTGCATCTGGGGAAGGATTTTGATTTTCTTCCATTTTTAAAAAAATTACAGGTTGTTGAACTTGGTCCATTTTGAAGAAATCTAAATTTTTAAGTTAAGACCCTTTGTTGATATGAAAGTTTGTCACAGCCTCATGATGGCTGATAATACCTGAAGCAAAGTTATACAAATTATAGCACAAGAAAAACACCCTATGTAAGCATTTCACGGGCGTATTATGTACCGTTTGCGGTACTCTTGTTATTTTCTGTAATCTTTCACAAAACTTGACTCGAGACATTTTCTACCATTCCATTTGAACACCCTTGGTTTAGTTTATATTATGAGCTGTTGTTAAAAACTAAAGCAGTAGAGTGTTCAGTAGTTGAATTGTGTACCCAATCATACAAAATAAAGGTATTTAAACCAATTATTTTCGCTTGATCTCTCCATGCCACACCAACATCGTTTATATTATAACAGTGGATTCAGAAACCATCTCATTGTACATTTTAAATAAGACCCCCGGATGTGAGTCATGGGTCATGACAAGTCAAAATGGCCACTAAAGGCAGGGTAAAACAGCAGTGTGATGTGAAATTTTGTGACCGTTGACCACGTCATGCAGGTGACTGCTATATAGAGTTACGATATATCGGAAATTTTATCGGAAGGAAATAAAATGACAGCTGAATAAAGATGAAATTTATGACAAGTTTGAGTGTATTATCTATGTATCACACCTATCCTGTGGTCAGTCCATGCTTCTACTGAAACACTTCAAACTTAAATGTGAATGTAAATTTTTTCATTGCTTTCATCAGGTTTACACGGAATGGACAGCTAAGTTTGGAGGACAGCTGGGGAAAAAGGTGGTCCTTCTCACCGGGGAAACAGGGACTGACCTTAAACTGTTAGCAAAGGTAAGGTCAAATGTCAAACAGGAGGAAATGTGAACATCACAATTCATGCATTTTTGATATGAAGAACTTGGTGTAAATTAGTGATAAATAAGTTAGAGAATTTTGATTTTACAAAAAAGGATTTGCACAAATTAAAAGTGATATTGATAAGTAATTTTGTGAATTTATAGTACATATCATGTATGAAGTAATTTGGCTTTTGTAGGGAAACATCATCATTAGTACTCCAGAGATCTGGGACGTGTTGTCACGGCGATGGAAGGTCAGGAAGAATGTACAGAGTGTCAACCTCTTTGTTGTGGATGAGCTTCATCTGATCGGTCAGGAGGTTGGGGTAAGTAGTTGATAGAATTTTCAGTGCAAGATGTTGGTGATGCAAATTCATGAATATATTTTAGGAACATTAAATAATAGTTTATGAAGAATGATTCTAAAATTTTCTGTCACTTTTAGTCTCTTCTTGTGGAGGGTTTACTAATTTTTGAAGTGCGAACCACTAGAGAGTGAATTAGCAGTAAATTCTGATTAGAAGAGAAGCTTACTTTTAACAGTGGCTAATTGAGTGGCTGTGTAGTGTGAGGGTTCAAGTCCCACTTGTGCATTGGAAACCCGAGACATAAAGCTAAGTGGTGACTGCTCCTTTACTAACGCTCGGCAGTTAGAAATGAGAGCTATGGGTCGATCACATGAGACCTTAAAAAACAAAGCCTCACATTGCAGCTGAGACACAATAAATAATCCTCACTGCTAAGGCCCTGAGCACTGTGCATATTAGGTCATGATTTGTGACACTTTGCGTGCAGCTGTTAGCTTTTCAGTTTGTGTGAAGAATTCTTAAGAAATGTAAAAAGAGAGAAAATATAGCTGTGTTCCTTCTCTGTATTTTCAACCAGTGCTGGAGTTGGTATGAGAAATTTACTCATATAACTAATTGTGTCGCCTGCGTTACGCAGTGGCGACATATAGGGATCACTATCCATCGTCCTGCGTCGTCGTCTGGCATCGTCGTCGTCACAAAAAATTTCTGTCACAGTTTTCTCAAGAACCACATGGGGCAACTCCCTGATATTTGGCACAGAGCATCAGTGTGGCCAACTGTATTGTGTAAGACATTTTCGAATCTGTCGCTTATCAACTTCCTGTTTGCCGGGACTTAGAATTTTTTACAGCAAAAAAATTTCTGTCACAGTTTTCTCAAAAACCACATGGGGCAACTCCCTGATATTTGGCACAGAGCATCACTGTGGCCAACTGTATTGTGTAAGACATTTTCGAATCTGTTGCTTATCAACTTCCTGTTTAGTGACAAAAACCATTTCAATAATTTACTTTTTCAACATTATACGTGATATATTACATATAGAATGAACTAGCAGGCGACACATGTCTTTCGGGGAAGACTTAATACTGCGTTTGATTGTGGTTGCATTTTTAGTTACTGCTGGAGTTTGTATGAGAAATTTACTCATTTAACTGTGTCAAATGTGATTGTGATTGTATTTTTAGCCGGTGCTGGAGGTAATATGCTCGAGGATGAGGTATATGTCCACTCACTTAGAACACACGATACGTGTCGTGGCTCTCAGCTCTTCCATCTCCAACGCTAAGGATGTCTCCCAGTGGCTGGGCTGTACTCCCACAGGGTTCTTCAACTTCCATCCCAACGTCAGACCAGTCCCTCTGGAGCTTCACATACAGGTGAGAAAGGCGGGGTGGCTCAAAAATGGGAAATAGGAGATTGGAGGAAACAGAAATATGGGGGGGGGGGGGGGGGGGGATTTTGTTGGCGTGATGGCACATAGGCATGTAAATGAGAGATTGAAGGAAACAAAATTTTGGATTTTATTTTTGCTTCTTGAAAGCAGAAAACTTTCATTGATTCAGAATGGGCTTATCATGTCACAGTCAAAAGCTGAAAAATATACAGTAGATGTGGTAGGACAATATGAAATGCATGCACTTAAATAATACATGTATATATATTCTCATGTAACATGTACTTCCATGTAGAAGTGTGTTAGTTTTCGTTAAAATTTGAAAGGTAAAAAATTTCAATGAATTTTGACATGATGATATATTATATGCCTTCAGAATACAGAGAAATCTGTGTATTGATAAGGATTGTACGGTGCATGATTTTTGTTTTAGAACTTATTAACTTTACAGATTGAAGAATACTACAGTGGAACCCCGTTATTACGTTCCCCCTTTATTACATTAGTCCGCATATTACGTTGGAATTTCAAAGCACAAAACCATTTCTTAACAAACCTATATAAAATAGACCTCGTTATTACGTTGTCCTAAAATGCCGGGACTCGGTATTACGTTGTAAAAATTCCGACAAAAACGTAATAAACCCCTAATTATTCAATAGTGATTCTCAAAATAATAAGCCATTCACACCTTGACTGCCTGAGGCAGTCACCACGTAAATTTTCTGGTCTGTTTGGGGATTAGAGACACTTGACTGATCACGCTTCGATAAATCTAGCGACATCAATACAGGTGAATGCCCCGTATAGAAGCCAGTGATAAACAATTAAATAATGTTTATTTAGAAATTGTACTCTAAGAAATTTACTTCATTTTTCATATTTTGATAATCAAAGAAATAATTTCTCAACCAACTGCGTGTTCAGCATAGTGTGATTACCTTCGCTATTAAAACTTTATTCACGGACAGCTTTGGTACCAAACTAGAAAGACAAGATTTATCGTAGCAATGTTACAACCGCCTGGGTAACTGCTTGGACATAGGTGACTAAAGGTGTTCAATTAAAAAAAATTGTTCGCTGTTTGGACATGCAGCTTGGGTGTTCGTAAATCTTGTCCATACATACACCAATCTATCAGCCGATTCGTGCACGGCATTTACCTCAGTGAATATTTTAAAATCCCTTGATGCGCACGTGATTTTAGTGCCATCATTTAGCGTTATAAATGAAATCTTCGTGCATCATTATATTTTTTTATGTGGATTGCGCTTAAATTGTTCTCCGTGCATGTTTATCGTTGGTGAGAAGTGTGCAAGTGTTGGGTATCGTGTGCGTTTTGTGTCTATAGTTTTGTTGTTTTTTGGGTGGGATTTTTTTTTATTGTGTTGTGTATTGTGTAATTAGAGAACTTAATAAAAACGATGTTTTGTTATTTTTTAATACGAATGTTGAATACGAACCGGAACGAGTTATTGAGAGAAATTTACATGAACGCATTGTTTTAAAGTTGAACAAAATGGCGGTCCAAACAAATGCAGAAAAAGCAACGTTTATCAAAACATCCTTATGTATCCTACACCGAAATAAAGAAAAGGGATAAGAACATGAAGAATTACGGACATTAAAGATAAGATGTAAATAAAAGAAAGTATCATATTCTTTTAAACAAAGAAACAGTAAAGATATATTCACATACCCCTTCACGGAGTACCAACGGACGATATACAATTTCTAAATGATATTTTTAACGGATTTAACTGGGAACGTTTATTACGTTGCCCCCGGTATTACGTTATTTTATCGTGACAAAATGGAAAACGTAATAACGGGGTTGCACTGTACAAGAATGATTAAAGAAGGTTTTTAAAACCACAAAAAGATTTAGAAATGTTAATAATGGAGTTCATCAATTTTCTTCCAGGGTTTCAACATCAGCCACAATCTGTCTCGAATAATCGCCATGGCAAAGCCTACATATCAAGCCATCCTTCGTCACTCGCCACGGAAACCAGTTATTGTGTTTGTGCCATCAAGGAAACAGACGAGGTTGACTGCTATCGACATTTTGACCTTCAGCGCTGCAGAGATTCAGGTGGACACGGACACCCCTAGGAGTCGTTTCCTTCACGTGAAGGAAGAAGACATTCAGCCTTTCCTAGAGAAAATCTCTGACAAGGTGACTTGAGGAAAAATTCTTAAATTAATTGATTAAAAGATTTAACTTCATTTATCATCGGATTTTTGTCAGACTTGTAAATATGGTACAATAAGTGCTGTGAAATATTGCTCAGGACGTTGAATTTAATCTGTACTTTTTGATTTTTAGACCCTGAAGGAAACGCTTAGCAATGGAGTGGGGTACCTACATGAAGGTCTGACGGACATCGAGAGGAAGGCGGTGGAGAATCTATTTTCTAGTGGTGCAGTGCAGGTGTTGGTGGCCTCTAGGAGCCTCTCCTGGGGGATGAGTGTGTCCGCCTATCTGGTCATCGTCATGGACACGCAGTACTACGACGGAAAAACTCACTCGTAAGTTTCTGACCTTTGAAGGAGAAAGCCCATAGCATTCATACCAAACAATAAAAAAAAATATCAATGTGATCAGTTGTGGTGTGTCATGACATTATCTGAACCATTTCAAGGTCAACTGGAGAAAAGGTGTGAAATTGTAATTCTAGTTGAAGATTATAATTCTTGTTAGGGCTTCATCTTTGCAGTGTTATAAGAATATATGCTCATTCTTGACAGGGAGGACTATTATGATCTTTAAGTGGTCAAGGTCTGGATTTCATATTTCCCTCTTATTCATTGCTTAATAAAGCATGGATTTTAGATTTATATAATGTGGTGTGGAAACATGCATTTTGAATATATGAACTACATGTAGATTGAATGGACCTACAAGAGGTTTTAGTCCTATCAGAACACCTGTAGTTTGTATCGCTGAGAAGAGAAGTACCTTACAATAATTTCTTTTTACAGATATGAGGATTACCCTGTCCCAGATGTTCTACAGATGGTCGGGAGATCAAACCGACCCCTCATTGATCAGGAAGGTCAGTAAATATACCTGTCAGGTGGTTTCAGACATTGAAGTGACAATTTCCTCAGATTTGATTTATACAGTGAAATAACTGATGTCATCACATTTGATATACAGTAAATACTGATGTCATCACACTTAGTATACACAGTGAAATAACTGATGTCTGTAATCTACAGGGAAAGCGTTAATTATGTGCCAGAGCTCAAAGAAAGAATTCTTCAAGAAATTCCTCTATGAACCTCTGCCTGTAGAGGTAAGCTTCTGATTTTGTAGTGAACATTTTTCATCATCTTTTATCACTGGTCATTTATCAACGAGTCATCTGCCTGATCCGTTGTATATACAGAGATCTGCCTGATCCGTTGTATATATAGAGATCTGCCTGATCCATTGTATATACAGAGACACTTTGGATTTTGGGCTGTGTAAACTGTCACTGTTCAATGTTTGGATGAGTGGAGACACTTCTGTTTTGGGGCTGTATGAATTTGCATTGTGTGGATGAGTTGAGTGACTATAGTTTTGGGGATGTGTAAACTTCTTTCCACAGTTTTTAGCTCACCTGAGCTGAAAGCTCAAGTGAGCTTTTCTGATCGCTTTTTGTCTGTCGTCTGTCTGTCTGTCCGTCTGTCTGTTAAACATTTACATTTTCAACTTCTTCTCCAAAACCACTGGGCCAATTTTAACCAATGTTGGCACAAATCATCCTTGGGTGAAGGGGATTCAAAATTGTTCAAATGAGGGCCAACCCCCTATCCAAGGGGAGATAATAGCAAATCAGTAAAAATACACTGAAAATTTTTTAAAATCTTCTTCTCCAGAACCAGTAAGCCAATTTCATTCAAACTTAATGCAAATCATCCTTAGTTGAAGGGAATTCAAAATTGTTCAAATTAAGGGCCAGGTTCTCTTCAAAGGGGAGATAATCACAAAAGTGTAAAAATAGGGTGGGGTCATTTAAAAATCTTCTTCTCATGAGCCACTGTACCAGTATAGTTAAAATTTACGTGGAAGTTTGCTGACATAATGGAGATTCAAGTTTGTTCATATCATGGCCCCCAGGGATCGGTTGGCGCCACAATCTTCTTCTCAAGAACCATTGAGCCAGAAGAGTTCAAATTTACATGGAAGCTTCCTGACATAATGCAGATTCAAGTTTGTTCATATCATGGCCCCCGGGGGTCAGGTGGGGCCACACTAGGGGAAACCATATTTTATATGTGTGTATATAGGAAAAATCTTTAAAAATCTTCTTCTCAAGAACCATTGAGCCAGAAGAGTTCAAATTTACATGAAAGCTTTATGACATAGTGCAGATTCAGATTTGTTCATATCATAGCCCCCAGGGGTCGGGTGGGGCCACACTAAGTGAAATCATATTTTATGTGTTTATATAGGAAAAATCTTTTAAAATCTTCTTCTCAAGAACCATTGAGCCAGAAGAGTTCAAATTTACATGGAAGCTTCCTGACATAATGCAGATTCAAGTTTGTTCATATCATGGCCCCCAGGGGTCGGGTGGGGCCACAATAGGGGAAACCATATTTTATATGTGTTTATATAGGAAAAATCTTTTAAAATCTTCTTCTCAAGAACCATTGAGCCAGAAGAGTTCAACTTTACATGGAAGCTTCCTGACATAATGCAGATTCAAGTTTGTTCATATCATGGCCCCTGGGGGTCGGGTGGGGCCACACTAGGGGAAACCACATTTTATATGTATTTATATTATATAGGAAAAATATTCTTCTCAAAAACCATTGAGCCAGAAGAGTTCAAATTTACATCGAAGTTTCCTGACATAGTTCAGATTCAAGTTTGAAGCTTTATGACATAGTTCAAATTCAAGTTTGTTGAAATCATGGCCCCCGGGGTGTCAGGTTTTGCCACAATAAGGGAAACCGTATTTCATATGTGTAATTATATGATAAATTTTTAAAAATCTTCTTCTCAAGAACTACTGTGCCAAAAAAGTTGAAACATACATGGAACCTTTATGACATAATGCAGTTTCAAGTTTGTTCAAATCATGATCTCTGGGGGTCAGGTATGTCCACAATAGGGGAAACCGTTTTTCATATGTGTTAATGTAAGATAATTAATCTTTAAAAATCTTTTTCTCAAAAACCACTGTGCCAGAAAAGTTGAAATTTACATGGAACCTTTATGACATAGTGCAGGTTCAAGTTTGTTCAAATCATGGCTCCCGGGGGTCGGGGTGGGTCCACAATAGGGGAAACTGTATTTCATATGTCTTAATATAGGAAATCTTCTTCTCAAGAACGACTGTGCCAGAAAAGTTGAAATTTACATGGAAGCTTTATGACATAGTTCAGATTAAGAACATCTGAGCCAGAAGTATTTCAATGTACCTGAACCTCCCCAACATAGTGCAGAATCAAGTTTCTTAAAATCTGACATGATTCCTGAAAAGTTAATGGAATAACAATGGGAAATTCATTTTCCATGTGTTAAAGTGACTCAGGTGAGCGATGTGGCCCATGGGCCTCTTGTTAAGTGAAGATCTTTTTTTTTTTTTTTTTTATACAGAGTGTTTGCATGTGTAGTGAAGATGTGCATGTGGCAAGGATTTGATTTTCTTAATTTTTTTTGGAAAAAATTTCACATAGTTAAACTTGGTCTTTTTTGAGGAAATATTATAAAGTGAGTGCTTGGTTTGTCCCTCTAACTCCTCTCACAGTTTTAATGTTAGGGCCTTTGTAAACAACTTTGAAGATGTGCATGTTGCAGTGATTTTGATTCTCAGCAATCATATTGTTGTCTTGATGAGGTAGGTTTTTGCCATGTTTGCTAATCAATGTCACAAAACAAACATCTTATAATAAAAACACCCTATACAACCTTCTCACAGGCGTATTGTATGTACCGCTTGCCATCCTCTTTTATGTTTGGTTTCTGTTTTTTGTGTTTTTACGTATTGTTTGTATTCATGTACAGAGTCACTTGGACCACTGTCTACATGACCACTTTAATGCTGAGGTGGTGACAAAGACCATAGAAAATAAGCAGGATGCGGTGGACTATCTGACATGGACCTTCTTATACAGGAGAATGACACAGAACCCCAACTATTACAATCTGCAAGGTTGGTCATCATAAAAAAAGAAAAGATAATCAGTCCCCATAATATTCATTCCCTCACCAGATGGCACATTATGCAAACTTCACGTACACCTCTGTCAATGCTTGGAATTGTGTGACAAACACATGATATAAACAATCATTCTCTGGGGTTTTTTCCTCCCTTGAAAAGTTCTGGCAACAGGTTTTTTTCAGTGCCCACTGACACTTTCTTAAGTACATTTTCACCAGTTAGCTGTTTGTCTCTTATCGTATTTTTTAGAGCCTGTTTTACTTTCTATTCCATGTAATATAATTGTTTACATCAAATTTCCACCATGTCCTACATTATAATTACAAAGTAGTTCCAAATATAGGTTCAGAAAACAACAATTTTAAACAATTTACAGTAAGTATCAATTTAATTGCACCAAAAGCATCTCATAATATGACTAAATATTTGATTCCAAACAATAATGACGCACATTAAAAACTGTTAAAAGATTTCTGTAAGATGCTGTTGACAGAGGTGTAGTGTCCATAGCATAGAGAATGCATAATATTAAGATCAAAGTAAGGCAATTTAAAACACATGCGACAGAAAAACAATATTTAAAAAATTGTCTAAAAACTTGTACCTTCAAATATGCAATACATGGTTTGTTGATCCTGATGTTGATGAAATCCTGAGAATTGTAATGTGGTGTTTTGAATTTCTGATGAGATGGAGTCTGTTTTTGTTGTAGGTGTCACTCATAGACATTTATCAGACCACCTGTCTGAGGTTGTAGAAAACACGGTGTCTGATCTGGAACAGTCCAAGGTAATTACCTGTCTGTCTGTTCCTCTAGTCTTCCATCCCTTGAAGATGGCCTACTTTTAGATTTTGACAATTTTAAGTTCTATTTCTCCATTTTCCCTAGTCTTGTGTGAGATTGGTGCAGCAATTAAGAGATTTAATTTTTCTTTTCTGTAGTGTATCAGTATTGAAGATGAAATGGACATGACACCATTGAACTTGGGCATGATTGCCGCCTACTACTACATTAACTACACCACAATAGGTAAGTTATATATATTGTACATGTATGTGTATACTGTGATGGTATAGAATGTTTGATCTCAGTTCAGTTTGACATGCTGGGAAATGTTGTTGGCTCTTGGTGAATGAAAACATTTCTGCCAAAATTAAAATCGCCAGTTTTCCATCAGTGTAAGTTCTAGGCAATTATAATTGTGTTAGTTAAAATGAAAATCAAAAGTGTGAATATACCAGATTACGTGTGATTAAATTATGTAGTGTAGGCTATTAGCGTTGCATGACTTTCTGAATGTCATGGAGGACCAGAAATCAGTGTATTATTTTTTGTCACAGAAACATTCAGTCTGTCCCTGAACAACAAGACAAAGATAAAGGGTCTGCTGGAGATCATCTCTAACGCAGCCGAGTACGAGGATGTACCCATTAGGCATCACGAGGAAGCCATATTGAAATCGGTCAGTATAAAATCGTGTCATAAGATACCCATCAGGCACCACGAGGAAGCCATATTGAAATCGGTCAGTATAAAATCGTGTCATAAGATACCCATCAGGCACCACGAAGAAGCCATATTGAAATTGGTCAGTATAAAATCATGTCATAAGATACCCATCAGGCACCACGAGGAAGCCATATTGAAATCGGTCAGTATAAAATCATGTCATAAGAACGGCTATTCAAGCAACATGTCTACAGTACATGGATATTGTGTCTTCATTTAGTGGTGCATGAAGTTTGCATGTTAGAGCCAAAATCCAAATGATATGGGTAAATGTGGGTAACTTAATACTTTAAATCTTATAGAAACCGAATTATTTGTATTATTCTACTGTTGGAGTAAAAGCCACACCCTCCAGGGGGATTGTATCTAGCAACGGAAATCATTACTTGACTGCAGATGATGTTGTAAAAAAGAAATGTCACATACGTCATTGATGCACGTATGGTTCACTGTAGTTTGGAGAAAAAATTTTGCGCGTTTAAAATAAATGCAGTCTGCCATGCATAACTGCAACATTTTGAATGAAATTGATTGATTACGAGAAACAAACGATAATCGGCAGCATGGCAGTTACCTACATGCACCATATAACTATGGTAGAAAAGCAACATTCTGAACTTCTTAATTTTTATTAAAAAATTTTCTTGTTACTTGTTTACAAGAAAATCAAGGTAAAACAGTCTTCACGAAAACATTTAAAACTTGCTGGCCAGTAGGACCAGTGAACAGTCTGAATTTACTGGCCCACAGTGAAATTTACTGGCCCCCCAAATTTTCAAAGCAAATGTTTATCACATACATTATGGATTATATTGTCAAATTGTACAATAATTTACTGAACCTTTATCAGATATGATTATTACTCATATTCATATCCACCCTAAGACATCCTTCCTGTCAATACCAGAAAAATAACATCGTATACAATATTTTCTCGCTGACTCTTCACCCGCAAACAAAACTACAAATTCGCGTATTTTTCACAAACATGAAAAAAGCCCGAGTGCACCTTAGGAAGTCGTCTTATTTACCAACATTAAATGTAAACGATTGATTAATTCTATAAACTATAGAAATTGCATAGAATCAGAGATAATTGCAATTGATGAAGTTCATTTTAATTGGACAATGCAATAAAGCAGCAATTACCGGTGTGCGGTGTGATGCAGAGCGCGGCCGTTTTTGTTGTTTCGACAAGTTGTTCGTTGAATATTCACGTGATTAACGTACAGGTTATCATCCTGATAATTTGAAGTATAGTTATTGTTCTTTACTTTAAAAAATAAACAAACCACGATGTCCAAGCACTTACTTGTCGATTTATTTTTATTTTGATGGTAAATTTATGCAAATAAGACATTTAGATTATGTAAATCCAACATTTTATTTAATGTGACTTACAAAAAGTCTACAAGCCCATCGGACTTCTTGATTTATTATTTTCACTGACCCGACTGTAAAATCCACTGGCCTCGGTCTTCGGACCACTGAGTTTTCGTGAAGACTGCTAAAATAAAAATTAAGTAAGCTGAATTTTGTGCTTTGTTATATGCGTCTATTAAATGTGTAATAAAACAAACAGTGCATGTTGTTAAGAGTAACATTGAAAAACTTTCACCTCTAGAAACCTTTTCCCAACAGTGGCAACATCTTGGTTGACAATGGTTTTCTCGGGATGAAAATTTTCAGTATCACCTTCCACTACATGCGCTACATACATGTGTTTGTGTTATTTTCTGGTACTAAAGATTTGTAATTGATGGTTTTACTTGTAAATAGCTTTATTTGGTTATATATACTGATTTGTTTTATGAAATTTAGCTGTCCAGTCGCCTACCAAACAAGCTATCCAACCAGAAATACAACGATCCGCACGTAAAGACGAATCTCATGTTACAGGCGCATCTGTCGCGCATGCAGCTGTCAGCGGAACTCCAGTCGGATACAGAGGAAGTCCTCAGCAAGGTAAGATAGAGCTGGCAGTTTGTGTGCAGGTGGTGAAAAATGTACATGGAGGATTACAGTTTGATAGTTGGAATTCAACAAAATTTCATATTTTAAAAAGATTTAACAGACTTGTATTTGTGTTGTATAAATGATTTCTGAAGATTAAATCTTTTGCTTGAGTCTTAATATTTGCGATGTTTTGTTTCATTAGGCCATCCGTCTGATCCAAGCTTGTGTGGACGTACTGAGTAGCAATGGTTGGCTTAGCCCCGCCCTGGCAGCCATGGAGCTAGCTCAGATGGTGACCCAGGCCATGTGGGGCAAGGACTCGTATCTTAAACAGCTCCCCCACTTTACTCAGGACCTCATCAAAAAGTGTCAGGAAAAGGTAAGATTTTTAATAAACAGTTTTCTTACATGTTACCTCCACAAAAGATGTTGGGGAAAAGTCCCCATCATTTTTATATCTGGTCCCCATCTTGGTATTTGATCCTTTTCTTGGAATGTGATCCCTTTCCTGGTATCTGGCCTATCTGCTGGTGTCTGGTCCCCTTCTGTTACCTGGTTCCCCACTGGGTATCTGATTCCCTTCATGGTATCTGGTCTCTTTCCTATTATCTGCCTCTCCCCCAGTATTTGGTTCTCCTGTCTCCTATTATTTGCCCCTGTAGTATTTGGTTCTTCTGGTACCCCTCAAGTTACCTTACACACACACACATATATATATATACAGTGGAGCCTCGGTAATCCGGACGCCATTAATCCGGACGCTTCACCTTTCGGACGATTTTTCTAGGGAACGGATTTTTATACATTATTTTGCATCATTAATCCGGAAATTCGCGTTCCGGATCCGGACAGTCACTTTTTACTACAAAACGTTATTATGCATTGAAAATTGTACCGTTAATCCGGACGGTAATTTTGTTTAGGGAAGGTCTGTGTCGGACAATTTTAGCAAGGCGTCAATTATAAAGAAAACAAGCCAAACTGTCTAATTGAAGCGACTACCTGTACCCTGTCAACACCTCCTATAGTATTAGGTGGTGTGTGATGATATGTCAGTTAGATAGCACGTCCGATCGAGACATTGTACTGCTAATTTTCGCACATAAGATCTTTATTGTGTGTAATGTTGGATCTTGTAATTAAATCTGTAGCATATTATTTTATAGTTTTGATCAATAGCCTAATAGCATTAATAAATTAAACATCATGCCGTAATGATAATTTTTTAACTGCTACACATATTAATTGTACTGATTCGTAAATTGATTATCGGCTTATGCAAATCTAAAGAGTGTAGAATATAGTTCTAGATTCTGGATTTTATACTGTTGATTGGCGTGAAATATACATGTATGTTCATGAACAAGTATATGTAGTAAGTTTTTAACGTTTAGAATGTCACACATGTAGAATGTACCTGTGTACGATTGATTCTTGTTACGATGTTGTAGAGCTTTATTGCTTTCGAATTTTTAAACTCTGGGTAGAAGTGAGAAAATTATCATTTTAAGGAAAAGGACAATTAAATTTTGTATGTACCTGTAATGTTAGTTTCACCCGAGTTTTGTTCCGTTATTATCGCATCATGAAAATAATAGGTGCGCGTGGCTAGATCAAAGCAGTAGTAGGTCTTGATATTATGAACTTAAATGATTTTTGTTCTCCCGATATTGTCTTGGATAATTATAGAATAAGAAATATAAACTCTGGCAGATTGAATTTTGGTTAAAGAATGTTGTCAACTGACATGATAATCACAAAATTTTTATATCAACATTAGACGATGAAGATTGTTTTAACAGACCGCCGTCAATTGTAACAGATGGAAATTACTGGGCTCGTTAAGAAGTAAAAATGTGATGAAATGTTTGAAATGTAAATTATTATGTTAGTTACTAATGATTCATTTACTTATAGTTACATAAAGTGCTTCATTATTTGTTTTAGTGCATACGGTAAACAGTTTTGTATATTTATTTGTAGGGCTCATATATATGTACAATGTAAGCACAAACAAATACACTGAACACGTACATTAAATTTTAGTCCTTTGAAATACATGTAAATGTTAACATCATAATAATTTATTTACTAATGCAAATGGTCAAATCCAATGATAGAATGTGTTTAATTTGCTATGCATCAATAAAGTAGGCATATATTGGTTACTTATGTAAAGATAGAAAATATGCGATTCAATTATCCGGACGCTTCATTTATCCGGACGATTTTGCTGGGAACCAAAGTGTCCGGATTAACGAGGTTCCACTGTATATAATATGTATATTAATATTAATGTTAATATATAATAATAACCAAATTATTAATGATAAAATTCCTTTGAAAACACCATTGCCCGTATAAATCTATGTTTAATGTTTAATGCATGTTTTCAGGTATTTGTCTGTTTTAATCTTGATTAGTATATTCTGAATATATCAACTATTTGGTTGTCAATGAAATCAATCAATCAATTATATTATGTCATGGAGCCTCTTGATAGAATTCCAGGTTACCCAATAAACTTAAATCAAACCCTTGCTTTGAAGAAAATTGATACATGTACTAGAATTAAATATACCATTTATTAATTTTGTACAATCTTATTTATAACAGTTATTAGTGCTTCATCATATGGTGGGCACCCTATTGTGGTCGCTCTCTGTCCGTCTGTACATCCATCATCAGTCCGTCAGCACTTTCTATGGCTCTCAATGATTTAAATTTCCCGAAGAAAATTTTCGTAGATTTCATGCATGATACTTGGATTATGCAGCCGAAGATCTCTTTTGATTTTCAGATTTATTGGCTTTGTCTATACAGAGTTATGGGACTAGGATTTTTTTTAATTGAGGTTAGCTCCTGATGGTTATATTCATTGCAGGGCCCTTTCTGATTTGCCAGTTTTCTAGTTTTAATGATATTATTATGCAAGTTTTAGTTTAGAAATTGATATAAAGGAGAAAAATCAATATTTAAAAAAATATATAAAAGTGGTATGTCATTAAGAATGTACATAGTCATAAATAATTCTGTTTATATTAGAATCGTAAAAGTGAAATGTTCAGTTTGCATATAAAATATTCATTTGGATCTGACACAAACAAAAAACTCCATTTTTCACTTTTGATTTCTTGCAAGAACTTTTGCATAATGTTGACTCAAGATCATCAGGTTTGGAGAGCAAGTTTAGAATTTCACAATTTCCAGAATTTAATGCAGAATCCTTCAGTTGACTAATGTTTTTATTTGCCTGATGCAAAGTGATGACATCAGAACTGGTAGAGAAGTGGTCCTCTTCATTCTCTCTATCACAGGAGTATTCCAGTTCAAGTCCAGGAAATCTGTATCGCGTGTTCTAAATAATTTTCATCGATTTTCACAAGATCATTAAATTCACAACCAATCAATTTATGTGAGAGCTTCAGTACTGCTGGAGAAGCATCTTTATATTCCTTCTCCTGTAACACCGACAACTGCTTCAATAGATCAGGTTCACTTACTGTAGACAACTGCTTCAATAGATCAGGTCCACTTACTGTAGACAACTGCTTCAATAGATCACTTACAGCAGACAACTGCTTCAATAGATCAGGTCCACTTACAGCAGACAACTGCTTCAATAGATCAGGTTCACTTACAGCAAACAACTGCTTCAATAGATCAGGTTCACTTACAGCAGACAACTGCTTCAATAGATCAGGTTCACTTACAGCAGACAACTGCTTCAATAGATCACTTACAGCAGACAACTGCTTCAATAGATCACTTACAGCAGACAACTGCTTCAATAGATCACTTACAGCAGACAACTGCTTCAATAGATCAGGTCCACTTACAGCAGACAACTGCTTCAATAGATCAGGTCCACTTACAGCAGACAACTGCTTCAATAGATCACTTACAGCAGACAACTGCTTCAATAGATCACTTACAGCAGACAACTGCTTCAATAGATCACTTACAGCAGACAACTGCTTCAATAGATCAGGTCCACTTACAGCAGACAACTGCTTCAATAGATCAGGTTCACTTACAGCAGACAACTGCTTCAATAGATCAGGTCCACTTACAGCAGACAACTGCTTCAATAGATCAGGTTCACTTACAGCAGACAACTGCTTCAATAGATCAGGTCTACTTACAGCAGACAACTGCTTCAGTAGATCACTTACAGCAGACAACTGCTTCAATAGATCAGGTTCACTTACAGCAGACAACTGCTTCAATAGATCACTTACAGCAGACAACTGCTTCAATAGATCAGGTCCACTTACAGCAGACAACTGCTTCAATAGATCAGGTTCACTTACAGCAGACAACTGCTTCAATAGATCACTTACAGCAGACAACTGCTTCAATAGATCAGGTCCACTTACAGCAGACAACTGCTTCAATAGATCACTTACTGTAGACAACTGCTTCAATAGATCAGGTCCACTTACAGCAGACAACTGCTTCAATAGATCACTTACTGTAGACAACTGCTTCAATAGATCAGGTCCACTTACAGCAGACAACTGCTTCAATAGATCACTTACAGCAGACATCTGCTTCAATTGATCAGGTCCACCTACAGCAGACAGGGGGGAGGGTTGTTTTGTTGCTTTGTTGACTTGTGTGGAATAAACTCGTGAAAAGTTCAAATACTGACAAGCTGGAAAAAAAAATGTTCAAAATCAGAAAATGAGATTAAAACTAGATTGAAATAATTTTATTGCTGATATGAATTTGACTGATGTATAGCTCTCGGTTATGACCAAGAAAACTAAGAAATGAGTGAGGGGGAAAGGCCCATGGGCCACATTGCTAACCTTGAGCTACTGCATTTTATCACATAAAACATTTAATCCCAATTATACCCACCCCTCTCTAGCTGTCGGTTCAGGTGAACTAAAGAGTTTTGATTATTGAGTTGTGTGTACTGATCTGACTGTTTCAAAAGAGTGTGAATTTTTGTAGAAAATTGAGAGCATTTTTGACGTAATGGAGATGGAGGATGATGAGAGAAATGAACTTCTTCAGCTTACTGAGGAACAAATGGCCGATGTGGCGAGGTTCTGTAACAAGTACCCCAACATTGAGATGTCATTTGAGGTCCAGGAAAAAGAAACCATTCACAGGTAAAGGAAAGGCTCTGTGTGATGGGGGTTGGGGGGTTGGGTTAATGGTCAACTCATCAATTCCATCAGAATGACTTTTGGTCAACCTTGAATTGACATTTTGACTAGATGTACATTATACTTGTATTTAGCAGTAAATTGACTGATTCAAAATAATTATACCTGTACTTACCTGCAAATTGACTGATTCAAACTAATTACACCTGCATTTACCTGTAAATTGACTGATTCAAACTAATTATACCTGTTTTCATCTGTCAATTGACTGATTCCAACTAATTATACCTGTAAATTGATTGATTCAAATATTTACGCCTGCATTTACCTGTAAATTGACCAATCCAAACTATCTTTACTCGTATTTAATGGATTTCACCTTATGATTTTAACGTATTTTTGTTACATTTGTTAATTTTAAAAATGCCAATTTTTGTTGAATTTCATTAACACTCTTAATGACTTTCTGATTTCTTTTAAACTTTAAGCCTTCCATTCACATTGATTCTATAAGTATTTCACATCCCATTGTATTAATGCTTGCTGTTATGAATATAATTATAATATGTTAATTCTAAATCTGAATTTTTTTTTTTATTTCAGTGGTTCCTCTGTCAATGTGCTGGTGTCTCTAGAAAGAGAAGATGAATTAGTGGGACAAGTAGTGGCTCCTTTCTTCCCTCAGGTAAGGAATGGGGAGAGAGAAAAAATGAGAGGGGGGGGAGAGAAAAAGGAAGAAATAGAAGGGAAAAGAATGCATATTTTAATTTTTATTGATCTTTAAATATGCATTCACAATGATTTGATTAAGAAATTCAATGCAAAACTTAACAGTCCTTGGCATCATAAACAATTATATAAAAACTGTATTATTTAAAAAAAAAACTAGTTTTTTCCCTGCTAGAAAAATATTCAGGTTTGAATGAAATTCTAGTGTAATACTGAAATATTTTCTTTGTTTTAAACACGCAAAGGTGGGTGCATTATTTTGGTTGTCTAAAAAATTATTCTGATAATATATAGAGGGTCCTTAAATACTTTAAAATTAATCAGATCTACAGCTTTATGTTGATATCACCTACATCTAGTTCACAGCAGTAGACATAGTTTTATCTAGATAATCATCTTCCTCTAGTTCACAGCAGTAGACAGAGTTTTATCTAGATAATCATCTTCCTCTAGTTCACAGCAGTAGACAGAGTTTTATCTAGATAATCATCTTCCTCTAGTTCACAGCAATGGACAGAGTTTGATCTAGATATCAGGTTGCTAATATCAGTTGACTGGGCCACTGCCAATCCCTAAAACATTTGAAAGAATGAAAATGTGCACTCTATCATTCACAGTGAAATGTTATGAAGACTTGTGTGTTTAAATAAAATAAATTATTTTCAGACAGGAGACTTGTGTGTTTAAATAAAATAAATTATTTTCAGACATGAGACTTGTGTGTTTAAATAAAAGAAATTATTTTCTCACTAGAGACTTTTGTGTTTAAATAAAAGAAAATATTATCTCACTAGAGACTTGTGTGTTTTATAGATAAACTAAGTTATTTTCAGACAGGAGACTTGTGTGTTTAAGTAAAAGAAATTATTTTCTGACAGGAGACTAATGTATGTTAATTGTTTAAATAAAAGAAATTATTATCTGACTGGGGACCTGTGTGTTTAAATGAAAGAAAATATTATCTGACCAGAGACTTGTTACTCAAACATAGATAAAAATTTGTGGCATTCCACCTTTAAATAAGCTGTCACAGTCTTAATAAGAGGGAAAGATCCCCGATGAGATGTAAAAATAAAAGATGAAATAACAAATATACTGAAAAAGTACCATTATTGGAAGTCCTCAGTGTGACGTGTGTAAAGATTTGTGAAAAAAGTTTTCCTGATGCCAAAATATAAAATTCAATATTCGACAAATTGTAAAATTCATACAATGTTCATTAGGACTCCTTTCTCCTTACAACTAAATATGATGAATGTTGATTACAAATTGATTATTTATCAAGTGCTAGTACTAATCTCCCAGGAGTTTCACTCCCATTGCCCCAAGCTATAATTAATATATTTATCTCAGATATCATCTCTAAGGGAGATAACTCTGTAATTGTTAGACTATTACATAATATACTAGACAGATTAATAGATGTAATCAATCCTGAAATACTTTCAGTTGACTTTCATAATTTTTTTGCCATTATCAGAAACGTGAAGAGGGCTGGTGGGTAGTGATTGGAGACAACAAATCAAACTCTCTCCTGTCCATCAGACGTCTGACCTTGCAGCAGAAGGCCAAGGTCAAACTTGATTTTGTGGCACCGTCTCCTGGTCACTATAACTACACGATCTTCTTCATGAGTGACGCTTACATGGGATGTGACCAGGAATATAAGTTCAGCATTGATGTGAAGGAAGGGGACAGCGATAGCGAAAGTGAAAGTGATTAGAGGACCAGCTGGAATATCAGAACAGAGAGAAAATCCCAGACAGACACTGCAACACAAATTTTAGAGGGAAATAATTTAAGGACCATTGTGTACACAGACCAATTCACTTGATACACTACTGACTGGAGCAGCTGCTGCTGTCTATAATATGAATTTTGGTTGAGATTTTATTTGTACATGTATGTTTCTGTACAAACAATACATCTAACATTAGCTTTTAAAAGTTTCCATAGGAACAAATATTGAGTGGTATATTTGAATGAAACACTTTTGTTTTTATATGAAAATAAACATGCAAGATAAGATCCACTTCTAGTGTAAATTTAAGTTTGTTGGGGCCTTGGTTAAGGGTACATAAAACAAATGTACAGGCTTGTATATACAAGATTGATGCCCTTGTGAGAAATAGAGGACTCAGGTTGTTGACCAGTAGTTACTTATTGTCTGTATTCAGTTGTGTTGTTGATCATGAAGTTTTTCTCAATGTCATGGGGAAAAAAATTCTGTGAAAGACAAAAAGTTAAAAACTTTGTGTTAAACATTAATCACAGGAAATTTCATTTCAATATGTTCCTGTAAATGACTATTTTAGAGTAAGCTATTTGATGGTGAATCGTGTAATTTCATCTTGTCATTACTGCTAGACATTTTTAAATTTGTGTCATTTATCATATAAAGCATACCAAATGTAAGTAAGATTTACAATAAAATGATTTACAAATGTGAGTACATGAGTTGTCTATATATATAAAACTTATTGTCAATTGAACTATTTATCAGACACATCTGAATCAAGTGAACTAGTTCTTGGACATGATGCAGAAATATGATAAATGATATGCACTGAAATTAGTGTATATAAGGTGTACATGATTGTATTGCTTGTCTTTTGATAGTGAACAGATTCGAAAGAGGGGGAATGGGTGGGGGTGGATTCAAAAGAGGGGGGAGGGGGGGGGGGGTAGGTGGAGTTGAAATGTCACCCTTTGGAAACTTAAAAATTAAAGCAAATACGCTGGATCCCCTCCTCCTGCATATAGAAAACACCTGGATCCACCCCTGTGTAAGTGTTCTATAAGGAACTATTTTACATCCTTGTACATACTTATTAAATTTTGATAAGAAATTTTACACCAAAAGAAGTTCTCTGAACCTCGACTGACAGTGTTTCCTGGGAAAGGAAATCTGACAGTATTTGTGATGTGGTTTGAAGATAATGAAGATTTACTTAGCAACTATCTGACACAAACAGTTTCCTGTGTCGTACTAATGGATAACAGTTTCAAGAATGTAATCTGAAAATTTTTCAAGATGCCTGCCACTGAAATGAGATGAAACATCCGGACAGTTTCTAAAGTTTAAAATGTCCTCAGTGAAAAACATCCAGACAGTTTCTTCAGTTAAAAATGTCCTGAGGGAAAAACATGAGCCCAAATTCTACATTTGATGCAATTTCAGCTGACAACTCCTGACTTGATTGGACTTTGTCATATCTGTTATCAAAGTTTATGGTTGGGTATGTTCATCATGAAGAGTTATCTTGATTCAAATTAAAATATGACCCTATATAAAGTGAACTTTAATTCCAGTTGCTAAGGTCCCTGTGTATTCATCTATATAGCAAACACCAGTCGCTGATAAAAACGGGATTGTCTTGAAAGTTGTGTATTTAAGGTATTCGATGTATAACGACCACATTTCATCTCTAGTAAATGGATGGTGGGATATGGTAAATCATTTTCAAGGGTTCATCAAGTAGAATAATCCAAAAATTTTGATCACTGATTTATTTCACTTTGAATTATGGGAAGATCATGTTTAATCAAAATATAAGAAATATTTTCATACAAATTTCTTTGTAAAAAGTTGCATACTTTTCCTCTTTATATGAAAAAAAATTAATGATTTACCACTCATAATTTCAGAAAATTAGATTTTCTCATTTTTACCAATAGTGGACAAGTCTTCAAAAAAGTTTCAAGTGCAAAAAGGTCAGATTCCCCTCATTACATGATATACCAGTCATATGAATTTGATGTACTTCACTTCTATCTCATCTTTATTCAACAATAAACTTAAAGCTTTTCAAAATTGTTCATTAACCTTTCATTACACATTGAATACCTTATAATCAGATGCATGTACTTTTAATAAATCTTAAGGGGACTGTAATTTTGTCAGTGTCTTGATTCTTTAATTTAATTCAGTGAAAATTGCTCTGTTATACATTTCAGTAATAACACCAGTATTTTTAAAATTATTTCATACACTTTTTAACCTCAAAGCAGGCACATGAATATGTAATTTTGGTGATTTGATAATTATTGTTTTGCAAGACAATAATTCTTCCTTGGGTATTTCCTTACACTAAAAGCAGTTATCCAACAGTTTTATTGGGATTCTCTTGTTTTTGTACACAATACATAAATGTTTTTATTAGTCATTAATTATATATTCCTATGCCATTGAGAGATTTTTAGGCAAAGAAATGGTTGCCATCACTTTCACAGCTAATGCCACTTTTACTGTGAATGCTTGGATAACATGAACAGCTCCTTTATCATGTACTGGGTGTCAGAAGTGGCTCCCTAAACTTTTGTGAGCATCATTGGGGGTGGGGGATGCCAATCAACTCATGCACAGCATCCATTTATTCTTCCTGATCACTTGATTTATGTTCTTGTTCAACCATAGAAACAATCAAATCAACTGATATACCTACAAATCAAGAGGAAAGATTTGAAGCAAGTTCAAAATTGAGGGGTAGGGTTATAGAGGAACTATTATAAATTGAATCACATGAGGTATCCAACAGTAATTGCCACTGACAGTCTTGATAGCCCTAAAAATTCATGGAGGGGGATATTTTGAGCTAATATTGACTGACAATTTTCAGGCATGAAATAATTTGAATTGATAGAATTACTATAGAATATTCACCAACACTAATTTTAGCTCACCTGTCTGTCATCTATCCGTCTCTAAACTTTTTACATTTTCGACTTCTTCTCCAGAACCACTGGGCTAATTTCAACCAAACTTCACAAAAAGCATCCTTGGGTGAAGGGCTTTCAAGTTTGTTAAATGAAGAGCCACACCCCCTTCGAAGGGGATATAATTGCAAAAATAGGGTGGGGTCATTAAAAAATCTTCTCAAGAACCACTGTTCTAGAAGAGCTGAAATTTACATGAAAGTTTCCTGACATGGTGCAGATTCAAGTTTGTAAAACTTCTCTCTACCATTCCGACTGTTCTCCTTCACAACTCCCAAACTTTCTCCAATACTCACAAAGTTCTAGATTATCATAGTGACCACATAATATATTACCGTAAATACTCACAAAGTTCTAGATTATCATAAAGACCACATAATTATTACCGTAAATACTCACAAAGTTCTAGATTATCGTAGTGATGATGACCCATTCTCTACCCAGAGTTAATTCTGTGCGCTACTCGCACTACTACATGACGATCATGTAAGTGAAGCTTGCGTAAGGCGCCCTCTGGTGAGAGAATGATTGATCGTATCTTGCTCAACGTCTCGCTCAAGAATTTTTCACTCATATGGAGACATCACTAAGACCGGTGAAGGGCTTCAAATTGAGGCCTATGCTCGGCACTTACGGCCATTGAGCAGTGAGGGTTCTATAGCGTGCCACATCTACTGTGACACGGGTCATCCGTTTTTAAGGTCATCTCCGAGGACCCGTGACATTCACACCTGATGCCGAGCGTTTGGCGATGGAACTGTCACTACCTGTTTTTTATCGACTTAGGTGCGTCGCGACCGGGATTCGAACCCCGGCCTACCGCATGTGGGGCGAACGCTCTAACCTCTTGGCCACCGCGGCGGTTGGTGAGAGAATGAAGATGACTATCTAGGGCCCCGCTTTGTGGCATTATTTGCCAAGTTCAAGGCCCATACCTCTTTCAAAAATGGGTCAAAAAAGCCCAAACTTGAACTTGATCTGTAACATTTCCATGTATAAGTAGTAGGGGTAACCAAAAAAAGTCCAGAAAACTGTCAATGCATGGATGGATGATTAGGCTAATCACTATAAGGCTACCATCTATGGGTGGGGCCCTAATAACATGGACGGATGCTTACGCTAATCACTATAGGGCTCCCATCTATGGGTGGCGCCCTAATAACAAGACTGCCAGAGTTAAAGATGCTAATCTAAAGGAAGATCCCCAATCTCAGGACATGCAAAATCACAAGTGGACAGCAAAGATGATGTGATAAATTTGTACTTCACTGACACATCATTTACACATCCAGCCATTCCAATGTTCTCAAATGTTTTTGTGGTTTAAATGGCAAGAGTTGGTAATTGGTTGGGGGGGGGGGGGGGGGGGGGCAAATTACTACCATGATATCCCAAGTTCTTCACCTTTGGTTTTACTTCATGTTCCAAAAGGGCTGTGTCCAATCTCCCATGAATGACGCTGTAAAAGTATGTCTTCAACATAACTTTTATTTAAAACTTGAAAACAGTATGGATTCAAAAGTTCATCATAAAGCAATACTATAAAGACGTACATTGATTGTCTTGCATGTGCCATGGCAAAAACTGATGTGCAATACATCAATTGTAGATATTAAAGTGGCTTGAATCTCTGGAAAATTGATTGCCCACATTGCATAAAAAAATTAGCACTTCACTGTTTTCTAAAATGACACATTGCATACAGAATTAGCACTCTGAATTATTCAAACATAAGTGTTAAAATATACTGTACAACATGATGCATACTGTAAATACTTTCAACATTTGACAACACAGAGAATGACATCCTATGCATTACTGCACATCTAAAAGTTCCTGTTAACAATTTAAAGCCTACAGGCAAACTGAATAGATATATAAATGGCATGCTGTTTTTGATTCACAAAAATTACACAAATGGCACAACAGTGATGGCTTTGCATAATTATATATATGATGTAGAGCTAACTCTACAGAACAAACCAATTAAAAACAACGCACAAGAAAAAAATAACAAAGAAATATAAATCAAACTTAACAGAAGAGTATACATTGATAAAAAAACACAAGATATCACAGTGACATTTGTAAAGCTTTTTCTGAATGCATTGTTCAATAATGTTAAGAGAGATGACCATTCTTACAATGGATGCATGCACCGATACTATTGAAATCTTTGCAATTGTTTGTAATAGTCTTCTCATATACAGTAAAAAACAGTTAAAGCGAATCTCCAGGGCCAGCGAAAGTCAGTTTGTTATAAACTAACATTTTCTTTATCTTCCACTCATTGGGGAATAAATAACACTTCAAAATAAGCCTGCATTTGTTATAAGCATGGTGTTCTATATTACTATATAGGGTTTCCCTTATTTTCAGTCTTACATTTGCATTTTGTTTAAAAGCTGGATTTGCATATTTCTTTGAAATTACATACTGTGATGGATTTGAAAAGATTCAAGGTGTAGAAACATCTTTTTTCTATGGATTTTGTTTTTTCGTTTTTGTGTAACCACTTCCTTCAGGAGATTTGAAATTGCTTAAGATACAGATTAGGTACATATACAAAGATGCACAGAACTTGTTCATGAATGAATTAGAACTTTCTTAAGTAACAAGTGCCTCCTGTATAAGTAACAACTTGGTTTATGTATTTGTTCACTGAATTCCAACAAAATGAGTTATAGGGGGAGCATTCACCATTAACTCTTTGTATTTCACGGTGAAGTGCCACATTCGGCTTAAGTAACTATCCTCGTTATACGGCAGTCCATTTTTCTTCAAAAATCGAGAAACGATTGGCTTGATCATCAGACACATGTTGTCGGACATGTGAGGAAACAGATGATGCTCCACATGAGCGCTAATAATTGCATGTCCAAATGTGAAGTCCAGTATCGGATTTCGGGGCAGATTTAACACGCCCGTGGACATTAAATATATTTTCTTTGGTCGGTGATCACGCGAGTACATGGGAAGTCCAATATGTTGAAAGACATTGACATGGATGTAAGGTATCGACAATAAACCTCGCGAAACAAGTATGCACAGTAAGGCTCCTGTAAAAGAAAACCCAGAAATCTTCATTAGCAGTGCGACATTGACAAAATATCCCATCAGCATGAGGATGACGTATCTAGCCATTTTTTTCCACTGTCCCCAGAGTTCTTTGAGAGAGACAGGCACAGACATTAGTGGAAGCAGGAGGGGGGCGAAATACATATAAAAGAGTGCTGGTAGAAAAGACATCTTCCAGCTGCTGGAGTCGCCAAGGCCAATTATGTTGGTGTGAGGATGATGTACGCGAATATGTATGTCATAGCCAACATCAGAAGAAAACGACGATAGGAAGTCCCCAAAGAAGAAACCCAAGATGCGATTTACGGCGCGAAACTCGCACAGAGAATTGTGCACACTAGCGTGCGCGCAACGCACAGCAAACATTTGGTAACAGTATCCATAGATGAAGACCCCAAGGCAAAATGTCAGCGGGCTGGATGACTGCATGCAGATCAACGCTACATAGGACATGATGAAACCCATGCCAGTGATGCACCAATCCACGCCATATTTCTCCCACCAGCTGCACCGGTTCACGAAGGCCATCACTTCATTGTTCAAGTCAGAGAATTTGGGCAACTCATCTTCTTTGACGCGGTCGTAAACAATTTCTGTTCCACTTTCTTCCTTGGATTCTATCTTTGATCTCGTGAAAGGCATCTTGTCCAGTATGCAGTAGCAGTGAAGCAAGGACACTGTGCCCAAGACAGCGAATCGCTCTGTATTACGTCAGTGTGTATATATCGGTATCTAATCATATGGTAACCTTTGGACCCAGATTGGAGTAGTCATTGTATGTGAAGAAATAAATATGAAATATGATTAAAAGAGTTGAAAACAAGCCCTATTTACACGATGAGTGATGTTTTTATATTTTAAGATTTATTGATTATGGTGATTCTAACGTTTTTATTCAATTATTCATTTGCAAATTGACTATAAAATAATGGAAATAATGAAAGATCCTTATTTCCTCTTCAGAGGTGAAGGACGAAAAACAAAGATGGAGTCGTGCTTAGCAGTTGAACGAGAAGTTGAGAGAGTCTTATCGAAATTTAGCGGTCTTCAAGACCACTCAAAGAAGAATTTAGAGGATTTGATTTCGTCCATTCAGAGTATTCAAAAGGAACTCGACGAAGGTAGGTGATTCTTGAAGTACATCACAACTACTTGCCTAACCATAGGCATTTGAATATAAGATGTCTTTGTTTTAGGGGAAAATGTATTTAGTATAATTGTGTGATTTTTCTTTCTTTCCTTCATATGCTAATCAATTCTGATAAATTTGATATACACATTTAAGTGTTTTATAAAGGTAAATTAAAATTGACTCGAATTTCCTCGATGTGAAAATTTTGCAGCTCCCGATGAACATGAAATCACGCCAACACAATCGCTGATTTTGATGCAGACGATTCGCAAAATAAAGGAGGCCATATCAAGAATGGGACAGGAACATAAGGACCTCCACAGCACTGTGTCGAAAGTTGGGAAAGCCGTCGACAGAGTAAGTCACTTTAACAGAACTTCTCAGTCGACAAAGTAAGTCAGTTAGCCTAATCGGAACTTCTCAGTGGACAATCATTCCAATACTTACATGATCACACTCTGATCTAGTGAATCACTGAATTTAATGTTTGGCAAAGTATGCCACAATAGTCGACACATCATTTAATCCACTCAGTGATGCATTGGTTGTTTTTTTTCCCCATTGTACACTGCTTGTTTACTTAAAGGACACATCTCGTGTTTTTAAACTTTTTAATTTTTTCAGCAAAATTAATTCATTTCATGCCTAAAACTACTTTACATATGTTTTAAAAGAAACAGTTTGCGTAGTTTTCGAGTTTGATTGCGATGAAATTCAAATCTTGCGATATGCATATTTTCTTCGACATTTTACGCGCCATTATCTGTGACGTCATATGCGACCTCGAGCGAGAAGATTTGAAAACATTTGTTAGCCATTTCATAAACAGATTAGATTTAATTGACAAACAAACAATTATCACATTAACGGCTTGTAAATAACACTGCATTGGGGTGTTGTGTGCCGTTTAAGGGTGTACTTGCTGTCAGTAGAGATGATTTGGACTGTGTTTTTTTCAATTTTCGAAGGAAGGTATGAGGGACAAGACGTGAATATTTTTTGTTGGCACAACGACTTTGCCATAAAAAAAACCCAGTAGAATTTGTCCCTATACTTTTTCAAACAAGCTCTTGGACAAAGACGTATATAAACTGCGAGAAAATGGTTCTATCGAAGCTTCGCACTGTTACATATAGGCCTACCGCATATGCTTTCCGTTCTGCTCTCAAATTCAATACACACTCGCACCAACTGACCTTCACCTTGTAACACCATATAGGCAGAACTTTGCTAGCAGTGTCTACCAACTGGTAGTTTTAAAAAAGAAATTTAAAGATAATACAACTGGTAGTTTTAAAAAAGAAATTTAAAGATAAAAGATAATAGAACTTTCAATTATAAATAATAAAATATATTTCCCAACTTTGAATTGAATTATAATGCTTTCATTTTTTTTTTTTAAAGGAACGCGTACGTGTTTACAACAACAGCACGCCGCGCTCCCACTTCCTAAGTAACAATGTGTAGATAACAAAAAATAATGATTAATAAAATTGAGCTTGAATAATATAATTTAAAAGTATTGTGATTTTCACAATAACTTTGATCATTTTTATTATATTTTTTTTCCCGAAATGCACCCGTGACGGTAGGCCTAGTTGTCAATGCTACATGTACGTAATCGTATTATAATTTAGGCCTATCTAACTTCTCCAAAAATAAATTTAATAATAATTGCTCTGTTTATTTTAGAAAAGCAACAACGCTAATTACAGTTGTTTACAGAAATGGCATTACCAAATAGTGTTTAGACAGTGATCCCATGTAAACATTATTTACTCGCAAATTTATGCAGATTTCATACTCGCTTTCCTCGCTACATTTGGGTCGCTATTTGTATGCACTGGTGGCTAAAAGATATAAGACTCGGGAAATTTGTCAACATCGAAATAAATGTTATCCATGGTAAATAAATTAGGCCCCTAAAACCCGAGTTTTTAAAAATATCTAACACTACTATTACAACAAGTTGATCGACGAAGGTCTCATATGACGTCACTGTACCACGTGACTACCTATCTAATTAACTAGGCTTTTTGAAATCGGGGCTTAGATTTAAGTCCATATTGTGGCTAATTATCGCAATACTTCAGTGAACGAACTATTACAATTAATTTCTATAAGCATAAGGAAGACAAAATGCATATAATTCTGTATACTTTGAAAACACGAGATGTGTCCTTTAAAAGTACATGGCATACAGTCAGATAGTATGTCACCACGCTGTCTGCAGCAATTAATGAGGCAGTATGTCAGCTACTGTTACATAGTTTTTCACCCATCAAATTAAGTGGTTTAATGGTTCAGATCACCCTGAATGATTTTTAGCTCACCTGAACCGAAGGTTCAAGTGAGCTTTTCTGATCACATTTCGTCCGTCTGTCTGTCTGTAAACTTTTCACATTTTCGACTTCTTCTCCAGAACCACTGGGCCAATTTCAACCAAACATGGCCAAAAGCATCCTTGAGTGAAGGGCTTTCAAGTTTGTTCAAATGAAGGGCCATGTCCCTTTCAAAGGGGAGATAATCACAAAAAATGCAAAAATAGGGTGGGGTCATTTAAAAATCTTCTTCTCAAGAACCACTGGGCCAGAAGAGCTGTAATTTACTTGAAAGCTTCCTGACATATTGCAGATTCAAGTTTGTCCAAATCATGGCCCCCGGGGGTAGGGTGGGGCCACAAGGGGGGGGGATCAAAGTTTTACATACAAATATATAGGGAAAAACTTTAAAAATCTTCTTCTCAAGAACCACTAAGCCAGAAAAGCTGAGATTTACATGAAAGCTTCCTGACATAGTTCAAGTTTGTTCAAATCATGGTCCCCGGGGGGTAGGATGGGGCCACAAGGGTGGGGGGGGGGGGGGGGTGTCAAAGTTTTACATACAAATATAGGAAAAAGCTTTAAAAATCTTCTTCTCAAGAACCATTGGGCCAAAGAAGTTGACATTTACATGAAAGCTTTCTGACGTAGTGTAGATTCAAGTTTGCAAAAATCTTGGCCTCCAGGGGTAGTTGGAGCCATAATAGGGACTAAGGTTTTACATGCAAATATATATGGAAAGTCTTCAGATATGGGCCAAGGTGACTCAGGTGAGCGATGTGCCCCATGGGCCTCTTGTTTATTTTTAATCTTACAGTTCATCAATCTTAAGATTACTTGTTAACAAATTGGATTTTCCATAAGTATATTGGTTCATTGTTCTGTATATGCCAGTTTTGAGATATGTTGAAGTTATTTCCCTTTAGAGAGCTCTTGTACATGGTCAGGCATGAAACAATTTGTTTACATGCAGTAGTGGAACAAATTAGTGAATGTGCTCAGTAAGTTTCTCATGCAGTTTCATCACCCTGTTTGGCTGATACACTAAGTAAATGTACTTGTAATTAAATGTACTTCTTATTATTTCACATTTTTTCATTGTAATATGTATCATATCCAGGATATTACTTGCATATATATGACATTGTTTTTTATGTTTCCACTTTAGTAAAAAAAAATATTTCGACTGTATTATATATCTTAACAAAAGTAACTTTTAACACATCATCTTCCACACTGTCCCACTTAAGCATTAAAAGTCCCACCAAATGCACCTCCTACACAGAAGAACTCTTATATCGAAACTGGTGTATTGTGTTGCATGATTGCTTTACAATAGATGTTAAATGTTTTTCTCCAGAATTTTGTGACAGATTTCACATCCATATCCCAAGACAGTAATCTGGAGGATGATAATAAAAGACTCCTGCTAAACGAAGTCATCACCGAACACTTCATGAGACAGGGGATGCTGCATATTGCAGATGCTCTCATTGAGGTGACAAAAATACTCTGCCTGCTGGATTACAATTATAAAAATCATGTCCATTTGGAGTGAAATTGTACTAACTAACAGTATTCATGGAATTTTTTCTATAGGATGCAAATTTAGAAATCGCTCCTGACAAGAAGGAACCATTTTTGGAGTTGCACAGAATCCTCGGGGCCTTGAAGCAGAGGGATTTAGCTCCAGCTTTAAGGTACAATTTTCACTCGGATTAAACATGTTAGCAGCAAGAGGTTTAATAAGGAGGTATACTACATTGTCATAATAAATGACTTCCTTTTAAAACATGTTGAATGAAAATATAAATATCCCTTTTGAATTTGATTCCCTTGCTGGGTAGCTCAGTTGGTTAATGGGTCGACTGCTGATATATGTAAAAGGCAAAAATTTATTGATGATTATTTTTAGGATTTGGAACCTGTTGCCAAAATATTCAAGTCCTTTCATATTAGACAGCTGTTTGATGTTATATATGGAGTATAGGATATTGATTCCTGTGTATTCTGTAGATGGTCAGAAGAGAACAGAGACAGACTGAATGAGACTCGGAGTTCGTTGGAATTTAAACTCCATCGCCTGCGCTTCATTGATTTCCTTAAAAAAGGTCCCTCCCACCAGTTACAGGCCCTTCAGTACTCGAGGAACTTTGCAGCATTTGCAGATAGACATGCCAGAGGTAAACCGCAGCTTTCTCACTAACTGTGTACATCCCCAAGCTTTTCTTTATTGTCAAAATTTATTTTTGAAAGTTGAGTACATTGTTCAACTTGTAGTATTTCTATAATATTTGTAGTATATGTATAGTATTTGCCCTCTGTTACCTATAGTATACAATAATTTCATGCATGTTTCAGTCAAAGTTATTGCCCAAAGGTGGTGTGAAAAACCTCATGTACTAATGTACAGTCTGAGGCCAACGGTTGACTGTTTTTCCTGAGATGTATGAAATAACTATTTTATTTGTTGTTGTTGTTGTCGGTTCCTTTTTATTTCCATGCAGTATCACGGGTAGTGTCCACACTAGTGGGCCCTCTTCCAGGTATCTGGCTGGCTGCACGCATGGCAGATCTCACCTCAGATCTCCATTCTTTCCGGTCTTGAGGGTCGGCAGTAGAGAGCTTCCATTCTCTACGATCTTTCTCCGTCAGCTCTCTCCAAGATAGCATTGGCCGACCAACTCTACGTCTCCCAGGAACTTGTATATTTAGAGCGCACTTGACTGCACTGCTGGATCTGACAACGTGGCCATACTAGCGGAGTCTCCTTTCCCTTAAGATGAGGTCGAGCTCGTCGATGCTAAGCCGCCCCAGCAATTCAGTTGAACTTACAGTGGCCATATCTTCAGGCTTGATGTTACAGATCTGTCTTATCATGGCCCTGTCATTGCGTAGTAGGCGATGAAGATTTGGCTTGGTCAATGCCCAGGTCTCACTGACATGGAGCATAGCACTCCGTACACAGGTGTTATACACTTGACCACTGGTCTTATAACAAAATAAAAAAATTATCCAATTAATTTATCTACATATCTGTAATTTAATATTATAATACTTTACTAATGAGAATTTATTTTGATATGTCATAAAATGTTCATACAAGTATTTATAATACTCACTTGTGATGATGAATGTTTACAGCTGAAGAGTGGCAGCACATTCGTAGCAAAATGCACAAGCAGTGCCATGAAACAGTTAAAACTATTTGCTGGTTAATAGTTTAACTATTTCATGCGCAGAGAAATTTTAAGAAGGAATAAGCAAAAAATGTTAATTACTTTGCTAATAGAAAATTGGTTAATGATGTACAGTTATTGACTGGGTTCGAGGACAACAGCTGTTTTGTTTGACCCAAGGACGGATTTGTTGCCCAAAGCCGTAGGCAGAGGGTAACAGATCCGTTTTTTCGAAGGTCAAACAAAACAGCTGTTGTCCGAGGACACAGTCTATAACTGTTTTGTTATACACTTTCTTTCTTTTTATGTTGTTTTTTTCTAAATGCACATGGTTTGTTGACTTGGAACTTTGAACAGGACAGTGTGATTGCATACATTTATCACCGTGTCTTTTAGTTTAAAAGAAAACGTACCCAATATCCTAATATTAATAATTATATTTTTCATGTTTCTGCTCAGCTTTTCATGTAATAAGTGCTGTATTTCATCACCAGTTAAATCAGTGAACTTCTGAATCACCATTATGTAAAGAAAGCAGCAGACCAAGAATGCGTAGCCAATAGAAAAAGGACAGATTGTTATACACCTAAAAAGATTTCATATATAAAACTAATATGATTTAGAAGTAATATTTTTACTGTTAAACCAATTCTTACACTCGTGGTCTATTGACCGGTCAACAGTTTACGAACTGTTGACCGGGCAATATTCTACTTTATTTCTATTGGCTATGTAAGTCACGTGGTTCTGGGTCTGCTGCTTTATTTACGTAATGGTGAGGTTCACTGATTTGACTGATGAAAATACAGAATTTATTAGATGGAGCGCAGAACAGAAACACGAATAATATAATTATTGATTTTTAATTAGGATGTTACGTAGGTTTTCTTTTAAACTTGTGGATGCATTGATAAATGTATACAATTCCTCTGTCGTGTTAAAAGTTCGAAGTCAACAAACCATGTGCATCTAGTAAAACATCCTAAAAATTGAAAGTGTTTATCAAAACAGTTATAGACTGTGTCCTCGGACAACAGCTGTTTTGTTTGACCCTCGATCAGATCTGTTGCCCTCAGCCTACGGCTTCAGCAACAGACCCATTCTCAGGTCATTTATTAATGGTTACTTTCACTTTCATGTGCGCCGCCATTATGATAAACAAAACTTTTAGGTTAATAGATAGGTCATGGCAGGAATATTCTTCAAAATGTTTCTACTGTACAGTAGATTTTGAAGTAGTGTTTTACAGAGTTACAGATTTTGGTGTCGTGTGTTGTAGATTTACAGATTCGGATCTGAAAATCATGTGTCATGTTTTACAGATTTTGGTGTGGTGTTTTAGAGATTTTGGTGTGGTGTTTTACAGATTTTGATGTGGTGTTTTACAGATTTTGATGTGGTGTTTTACAGATTTTGATGTGGTGTTTTACAGATTTTGGTGTCGTGTTTTACAGATTTACAGATTTTGGTGTGGTGTTTTACAGATTTTGGTGTGGTATTTTACAGATTTACAGATTTTGGTGTCGTGTTTTACAGATTTTGGTGTGGTATTTTACAGATTTACAGATTTTGGTGTGGTGTTTTACAGATTTTGGTGTGGTGTTTTACAGATTTTGGTGTGGTGTTTTACAGATTTTGATGTGGTGTTTTACAGATTTTGGTGTGGTGTTTTACAGGTCTACAGATTTTGGTGTGGTGTTTTACAGGTCTACAGATTTTGGTGTGGTGTTATACAGATTTTGATGTGGTGTTTTACATATTTACAGATTTTGGTGTCATGTTTTACAGATTTACAGATTCTGATGGGGAGTATGCTGTACCTCCACCAGGGGATTGAAAACTCTCCATACTCTCACCTCCTGGCTCCGATATACTGGGACGAAATCTGTGATGTCTTTACGAGGGATGCCTGCACATTGCTAGGAATGTCTGTCGAAAGTCCATTAAGTGTCAGGTATACAAATGTGATGAAAACATAACCCAATTTCATATAATGGAAGTTTACACTTGTACTCATGTTATATGAAAATTTTACATGTTTTAAGTCTACTTGACTTACATGTATTAAGTCTACTTGACTTACATGTATTAAGTCGACTTGACTAAAATATATTAAGTTGACTTGACTAAAATGTATTAAGTCTATTTGACTTACATGTATTAAGTCTACTTGACTTGCATGTATTAAGTCTACTTGACTGACATGTATTAAGTCTACTTGACTAACATGTATTAAGTCTACTTGACTTGCATGTATTAAGTCTACTTGACTTGCATGTATTAAGTCTACTTAAGTCTACTTGACTTGCATGTATTAAGTCTACTTGACTTGCATGTATTAAGTCTACTTGCATGTAATAAGTGTTCTTAACTTACATGTATTAAGTCTACTTGACTTAAATGTACATGCATTAAGTTTACATGACTTTTATGGGTAATTTATCGTGCTTAACTTACGTGTATTATTGAAATGGAGATAAATACATAATGTACATTGTATCAAAAGTTCCACTGTGTGGTTGTAATGCTGAGCTCTATTTTACTTGGGGAAACTTTTGTGTTCTATGCAGTTACCTGGTTGCTAGTTGTAGTATTGGAGCTGGTTGTGTGATTTTTAGTGTGTCTAATTTTCAGTATTCGAGCTGGTTGTCTGGCCCTTCCTCCGCTGCTAAACATCAGACAGGTGATGCAACAGCGACAAGTGTCGGGAGTTTGGAGCAGCAAGGAGGAACTACCAGTCAGTATAACCGTCAAAGTACAGAACTGAACAATTTGTGATCGAAATACAGAACTTCACGATCCGCAATCAAAATACAAAACTTAACAATCCGCAATCAAAATACAGTACGCAATCAAACTACAGAACTTCACAGTATGCAATTAAAATACAGAACTGAACAATCGGCAATCAAAATACAGAACTGAACAATCCACAATCAGAATACAGAACTTCACAACCCGAAATCAAAATACAGATCTGCACAATCCGCAATCAAAATACAGAACTTCACAATCTGCAATCAAAATACAGAACTTCACAATCCTCAATCAAAATACATAACTTCACTATCCGCAATCAATATACAGAACTTCACAATCCGCAATCAAAATACATAACTTCACTATCCGCAATCAATATACAGAACTTCACAATCCGCAATCAAAATACAGAACTTCACAATCCGCAATCAAAATACAGAACTTCACAATCCGCAATCAAAATGTAGAACTTCGCAATCTGCAATCAAAATACAGAACTTCACAATCCGCAATCAAAATACAGAACTTCACAATCCGCAATCAAAATACAGAACTTCACAATCTGCAATCAAAATACAGTACTTCGCAATCTGCAATCAAAATACAGAACTTCACAATCCGCAATCAAAATACATAACTTCACTATCCGCAATCAATATACAGAACTTCCCAATCCACAATCAAAATACAGAACTTCACAATCCGCAATCAAAATACAGAACTTCACAATCCGAAATCAAAATACAGAACTTCACTATCCGCAATCAAAATGTAGAACTTCGCAATCTGCAATCAAAATACAGATCTGCACAATCCGCAATCAAAATACAGAACTTCACAATCTCCAATCAATATACAGAACTTCACAATTCGCAATTAAAATACAGATCTTCACAATCCATGAACAAAATGCAGAACTTCATAATCCGCAATTAAGATACAGAACTTCACAATCCGCAGTCAAAATAAGGAACATCAAATTTGCGCAACTTCACAATCCGCAATTAAAACGTGGAACATCACAATCGACAATTAGAACATAGAACATCTCAATTGTGGTAACAAATGTCTGCTCAAGAAATTCTGAAGCAATGGTTGCAGTATAATTATATATGTACAGCCAGTGAGCATGAATTAACAGAACAGGACAAGTAAGGAAAGTGGACTACCAACTAACTCACACTAGGATTACCCCATAAACAGGTGTTTATACTCACAAAGATGACCCCATAAACAGATGTACATACTCACAACACTCACAAAGATGACCTCATAAACAGGTGTTCATACTCACAACACTCACAAAGATTACTCCATAAACAGATATACATACAACACTCACAAAGATGACCTCATAATCACATGTACATACTCACAACACTCACAACGATTACCCCATAAATAGGTGTTCATTTTCACAATGTTCAAAACAGGGTTACCTCTTAAACAAGTGTAAATATTCAGCATAATTATTTGTACCCAGTACATTTAATATCTACAATTCAGAGAGAGAGGGGATTCAGTAATGGGGCTGTTCATGTGTGAGTGTGTGTAACACAGACCTTGTAGACACTCTACCACCCACATTTTTTTATCAATTTGATTTCATACTTCACATGTAGCTTTGTCATCAAAAGAGGAAGAACCCTATTGATTTTTGGATCAAGAGGTCAAGGTCACTAGGAGAATGTAAACTCTCATTGTGAGGGGATATGCTCGGCTTGTGGAGCTTTTCTTTCGAACATGAGTGATTTGTCATAATGCAATACATTGTATTATAAGTTGAGATATGATGATGATTGTAGGTGGAGATTGTATTATAAGTTGAGATGTGATGATGATTGTAGGTGGAGATAGTATTATAAGTTGAGATGTGATGATGATTGAAGGTGGAGATTGTATTATAAGTTGAGATGTGATGAGATTGTGATGATGATTGTAGGTGGAGATTTTATTATAAGTTGAGATGTGATGAGATTGTAGGTGGAGATTGTATTATAAGTTGAGATGTGATGAGATTGTGATGATGATTGTAGGTGGAGATTGTATTATAAGTTGAGATGTGATGAGATTGTAGGTGGAGATTGTATTATAAGTTGAGATGTGATGAGATTGTAGGTGGAGATTGTATTATAAGTTGAGATGTGATGAGATTGTAGGTGGAGATTGTATTATAAGTTGAGATGTGATGAGATGTGATGATGATTGTAGATGGAGATTGTATTATAAGTTGAGATGTGATGATGATTGTAGGTGGAGATTGTATTATAAGTTGAGATGTAATGAGATGTGATGATGATTGTAGGTGGAGATTGTATTATAAGTTGAGATGTGATGAGGTTGTGATGATGATTGTAGATGGAGATTGTATTATAAGTTGAGATGTGATGATGATTGTAGGTGGAGATTGTATTATAAGTTGAGATGTGATGAGATTGTAGATGGAGATTGTATTATAAGTTAAGATGTGATGATGATTGTGGGTGGAGATTGTATTATAAGTTGAGATGTGATGAGGTTGTGATGATGATTGTAGGTGGAGATTGTATTATAAGTTGAGATGTGATGAGATGTGATGATGATTGTAGATGGAGATTGTATTATAAGTTGAGATGTGATGATGATTGTAGGTGAAGATTGTATTATAAGTTGAGATGTAATGAGATGTGATGATGATTGTAGGTGGAGATTGTATTATAAGTTGAGATGTGATGAGGTTGTGATGATGATTGTAGATGGAGATTGTATTATAAGTTGAGATGTGATGATGATTGTAGGTGGAGATTGTATTATAAGTTGAGATGTGATGAGATTGTAGATGGAGATTGTATTATAAGTTAAGATGTGATGATGATTGTGGGTGGAGATTGTATTATAAGTTGAGATGTGATGAGGTTGTGATGATGATTGTAGGTGGAGATTGTATTATAAGTTGAGATGTGATGAAATGTGATGATGATTGTAGGTGGAGATTGACCTCGGCAGAGAGTACAGATACCACTCCATCTTCGCATGTCCGATTCTACGACAGCAAAGCACGGATACAAACCCCCCAATGAGATTGATCTGTGGCCATGTCATTTCTCGTGATGCTCTTGGCAAACTCTCCAACAACAACAAGTAAGCGTTGATTTTTAAAACTGCTCTCTGGTTATACATTTACAACAACATGCATGTTCTTATGCCCAATATTGTAAAATTATTTTTCTATTCATGTCTGTTTTAATTTATGGCGCCTGGAACTAGGGCGGGCCATAAGATAGGTTAAACATTGAAATACCGTAAACATGGTTATTGTGAGATTTGTGACAAATTGAAAATGCGACAAAAATTGCAGGAAAATTGATGAGTGTCAAATTTGATAAAATATCAGTATCCATTTAAAAAAAAAAATACAGTTCCATCGCTTTGATTTGAAATGGTTCCCAAACTTCTCAAAATGAGATGAAAGGGATATCTTTCATTGGTATGTACACTTCACCTTCAGCTGCTATCGCTAAGTGAAAGTATAACAAATTAATTTTTTGTATCTTAAAAATGCCAGATCAATACATGCAAGTACACTGTGTGCCAATGCAGTATATATTCCAGTTTGTCTACACAACAACCCATGCAGTCTGGAGTTTGAAATCATGACTTCTACAGTCTGGGGTTTTAAATCATGACTTCTACAGTCTGGAGTTTTAAATCATGACTTCTACAGTCTGGGGTTTTAAATCATGACTTCTACAGTCTGGGGTTTTAAATCATGACTTCTACAGTCTAGAGTTTTAAATCATGACTTCTACAGTCTGGGGTTTTAAATCATGACTTCTACAGTTTGGGGTTTTAAATCATGACTTCTACAGTCTGGAGTTTTAAATCATGACTTCTACAGTCAGTGCTCGAGCTGGGCTTCGCCATTTTCGCCAATGGCGAATTTTTTTCAAAAATGGCGGAAAAAAATTGAAAATGGCGAAAGTCCCTTTTTGCAATAAATTGTATCTTAAATCCTTTGTCAGTGACGCATTATCGCCTGCTTGTTTATGCAGTCCAACTTTATTTATTCAGTCAACGCGTGCGACCAGAAATCTCGCGTCGCTCCAGTGCACACAGAGCTGGTCACAGCCTCAGGTAATTTATGGCTGCAAAAAAGTCGGTGATTATGTAATAAAGTACATCGGACAGCTGTTTACCCTGCTGTGGTCTATTGTTTAACATTTAAAGTCTTATTCATTATCGTGCTATCATCTCCACATTAATGTCAATTCTTAACCAGAAAACGAACCGGTAATTAAATTGGCCGTATTATTGTGTATAATGTATATATGAATACATCAATTGTTTGTTTTTGCGGCCAAACTCGTTGATTACAAGATTTTGATTTTGATGTGTTTGATTTTAGTTCGAAAATTTCATAAACAATTATGCGGTCGGTCACCATTGATATGGACATAGCAATTTCTTTGAAGTTCGGTGCGCAACAGTATAAAAATGCTAATCTCATAAGACTATGCACCCCATTCTATTTTGACACTAAACTTGTAGCTTCTGACTCTAGTCAGTCTAAAATTAAAAAAATAACTATGTTTGGCTTTACAGTCAACCCCACCTGCTCAAACATCTGATTCTGTCCAAATTGCAAAATCTTCTATACAAAAACGGAAATTTAATAGGGAACGGTTGAGATACGACTTTAAATTGGGCTTGATGTTTTATGACATCTGCATTTCGGGCAATGTACACAATGTTTTCACTGAGGGTTGTAGCATCATGAAGTTTATATTTATATGATTTATTATCTGAATTTTGATTTCCATAATAGAATTTATCAAACAAATCAACTTCTTATTATTTCAGAAAGAAGTGTTTAGGTATGGTAGCTGAATATGATTAAGTAATGTAACTGATTCAAAATGCTAAAATAAGTGTAATGAATAAAATAATATATAATATGATGGAAATAATTGTAAAGCATGTGCTTATTTGTGCCGCGCTGCTCGCCGAAAAAGTGGCGAAAGGGAATTCTGGTCCAGTGGGAGCACTGTCTACAGTCTGGGGTTTTAAATCATGACTTCTTCAGTTTGGGGTTTTAAATCATGACTTCTACAGTCTGGAGTTTTAAATCATGACTTCTACTGTCTGGGGTTTTAAATCACAGACCTGTTTACTCTCATGATTTCGCCGTATTTTGTATGGATTTTGAGTCCGAAATACATCTCACGTTTTTATATCCGTCTGTTTGCATATTAGCAGTTAGTTTCATGTAATTATCCGTACCCTTTTGATGCTTGACCAATCGCTCAAAAATGTGAGTTGTAAAACATTTCTGTGATCATGACCAAGGTCAAGTGATTTAAAGATGGTGAAAGAAGGCGAGGTAAGACTTGCAGATCTTTGGAAATTTCCCCAGTCCCTCTATGAGAGGAAGTACATCTATGTATGTCTGTTGTAGTATGCAGTATTTGTAATATATTTCTCTTGCTCTTATGTTGGCAGAAATTACCGTAATCTCGTATTGCAACAAAAATACACAAACATTGGGAATCACTTCGAAAGTAGAACAGAAGTATGAACGAATATCTTGAATAATGTGAGTTAGAATGAGCTACAGATGAGAACAATAGCGAAAGTATATGTTTGTGAAATTGTCTTCAACATGATTAAATATTGGTAAATGAAAGACTAATTCATGAAATAAGAAATTTCTTCATGTGGCATTTGCATATTCTATTGACAATTATTTATTTTGTTATTGGTATATATTTAAAATTTTCAATGCAGAGAGGTGCAATATCAATTATATATTCATGTAGTTGCATGTTCTTCATTTATTAATGTAAAAACGCCGTATAAGAAAATCTTACGGACCAATCTAATCACAAATACTGAGAGACAACGACGGGAGTAAACAGGTCTGAAATCACGACTCGACAGTCTGTGATTTTAAATCATGACTCCTATAGTCTGTGATTTTAAATCATGACTCCTATAGTCTGGGGTTTTAAATCATGACTCCTATAGTCTGGGATTTTAAATCATGACTCCTATAGTCTGGGGTTTTAAATCATGACTCCTATAGTCTGGGATTTTAAATCATGACTCCTATAGTCTGATTTTAAATCATGACTCCTATAGTCTGGGGTTTTAAATCATGACTCCTATAGTCTGGGATTTTAAATCATGACTCCTATAGTCTGGGGTTTTAAATCATGACTCCTATAGTCTGTGATTTTAAATCATGACTCCTATAGTCTGTGATTTTAAATCATGACTCCTATAGTCTGTGATTTTAAATCATGACTCCTATAGTCTGGGGATTTAAATCATGACTCCTATAGTCTGGGGTTTTAAATCATGACTCCTATAGTCTGGGGTTTTAAATCATGACTCCTATAGTCTGGAGTTTTAAATCATGACTCCTATAGTCTGGAGTTTTAAAGTTTTGCTTAGGAACAAATGTATTAGAAAATTCTTTAAAAATTTCTCAGAACCTTAGAATTACAGTAGTTGAAATTAAAAAATCAAGGATTGACATGTACTGTAAAAAAAAAAAAAATACCGAGAACCACACAGGTGCAAAATATCAAATCAATATGCAAACATGCTTAAACTATGACCCTCAGGGGTGAGAGTAGGCCCACCTAGAGGTTTTAAAGCTTTACGTAGGAGAACATGTTTATAAAAAGACCTTTGCAAAGATATGCAAGCATCCTCATTTAGTGTAGATTAAGTACCTTCACCCCAAGATCACTGGAGCCATGACTGAGATTTAATGTCTACATGGAAAAGGGCATTGTTCAGGTGAGTGATGTGACCCATGAGTCTCTTATCATATTGCTGGTAGTAATATACATATTGTTTATTTCAGGGTGAAGTGCCCCTATTGCCCAGTGGAACAGCTTCCTTCTGACGCCAAGCAAGTCTTCTTCTAATTCCCTGTCTGAATTTGTAAGACGGCCACATTACCAAAGTCTCCTGGTGATGACGGTAGCAGACATATGACCAACATGTTGTCAAATGTATATATATATTATCTACATGTACATCAGGGTTAATCTATTGCAAGGGTGTTTTAACCATTTGGAAATTGAAGTCTTTTGATGTACATCTGTTTTATGATCAGGAGATTTGGTGGTTCATTAATCCATCAGCTGTGGACGAGCAGTGAGGTAGTCTAGAGCAAGAATTTTTGTGTGACTGCAATGTCGTACAATAAGTCTTGTGTGAACATGACTGTAGGGTCATACGATGCAGATCTTGATGACATGGCTGTAAGCACCACAGCTTAGTGTTCTACACTCTGAACAAACATTACAGGTTTATTATGGGATAACCCGGCCTTAATTCGGGGATTGTCTGAAGTCACACGATTAAAAGACTCAATCACTAACAGTGGAGTTCAAATCAAAAGAAACCTTCCCTGTGAGAAGATATCTGTGTTGTGTATGAGATATTTAACCTGTTACTCATTACTGTGTGGATTTTTTTGTATACTAGCCTACATGTACATAAACAAGGATGAGAATGATTGTCTATTTCTGTGTGTCTTAAAATCAATACTAATGTAGATCGATCCTCATGTGATTTCATTGGTTTTTGCAAAAAATCTTTATTGAATTAAACTTTGCGCTTGATAGAAGTATATTTTTCAGAGGAATTTTATTCACTGTATAAAATTTTCAAAAATTGGTAAACTGTTGATAGTGAAAAATTTCATATTTTCCATAGAGAATCAATTATTTATAATTATGAAAAATGTTGTCACGGGCAACTGTTATGTTGGTAATTCCTCTACTGTATGTCTATCATACAATATTTTCCTTAATACCCACAATTAATTTATACATATTTATTAATAAGCAATTTTCAAAAACTGACGACTTTAAAGATTTATCATTTTAACAAGTTTTTATGTATTTTTTATTCTGTTTTATCAAAACATGTGATTTTCTGATCTTGACCTATACTTCTGTTTTTGTTATGTCTGACATCTTAAAAAAGGTGGCAACATACTCATTTTCTTTGGATAATTATTAAATCAAACTATATTGAGTGGAAATTAATACAGTTTTTCCACTTTCAACCATTTAGTCACAAAATAAAGTGGAACTATCTTAAATCACATTTGATTTGCTATGTATTACATGTACTTATAATGAATTCTCACTTACAGTAAAACACGGTTACAGTGAACATGCTTATAATAAATTCACACTTACAGTAAAACATGGTTACAGCAAACGCATTTATAATGAATTCATGCTTACAGTAAAACATGGTTACAGCAAACACACTTATAATGAATTCATGCTTACAGTAAAACATGGTTACAGCAAACACACTTATAATGAATTCGTGCTTACAGCAAAGTGATTATGAACTTATTAGATATAACAAATTATGTTTATAACGAATCAAAAAAAAATTCCCCAGCACTTCGCTTTAAGTGTGTTTTACTGTACACTGGTATTTTAAGATGAACAATTCCCGATGAACATATTAGATAAATTCAATCTTCCTTTGCTAGTCCAATCCAAAACATTGTGATATGCTATTCCATACTATTGGGTAATTAAGAGTTATCTCCCTCAAGATCAGGAAAATTTTTATGTCTTGTCATTTATTCCTCTAGGTCACAGCAGTGTTTGTTTACATCATTCAGGAAATCTCAATGTGACAAAAAACTAAAGCAAACAGACTGCTTTATGTAGAAAACAAATACTGACTAAGCTTAGCATGGTTAGGTAACTTGTGTCAGGAGACAATTTTGAATAAGATAGAATTGCAATGTTCTTGTGTTAGTATTTGTTCCGCAGACATTGAGGGAGAAATAGACAGCCCCATTTTCTGCTCCTGCTGACTATATCAGTCAGTTGAGACAGTGCTGTGTGTTTGTGAATACCTGTAATGTAACTATCTGAATAGAACCAATAAATTATTTTACAAACAGATACACAATTGATATTTTAAAATGAGAGGGATATATCTGATGATGAGTGGGGATAAATATCTAGACAAGTGATATCTTATGATGGTTGGATAAAATAGCAACACATTAAGTTAACACTAACTTTGTTAAGGACAAAAGAAGATATTTCTTGTCTAGGCTATAAATTTGTAATGAAAATGTATATGAAGCTCAGTATGATCTTTGATTACACAGAATAATGTGTGAATGACCTTGCTGTAAGGTCACTAAACCACGGTGATCAACAAAGTTAAGATCATTAAAAGGTCATCCTCAGGCCGTGATTTAGTAATAGTGTCATTAAAAGGTCAGACCTAGCACAAATATTTTTAATGGCAAGGTGGTACATACTGAATTTGAACAAACATCATTTGGTTGAGGCAATCAGTTAACAACTATTCAAACTTTTCTTCTAGAGGCTGATTGAAAAATAAAATACAGGATGCTTATGGTCACATGATGTTTAGTAATCTTAAACCAGCTATTTGGCTAAGGTCAAGTTCACCAGTGTTCGCAATTAACCGAAGACCGAGTCTATGTCAAATAACACCGGTCTATGCCAATTGTAATTGGGTTAGACCAAATTGTCTATGATGATTTTCTATGTTTAAAGCAATAGAGTTTTTCCAAAAGTCGACGTTTGATAAACATGATGAGGAAATATACTTTCTAGGTACATTAGAAGTAAATAACTGTTTTAAATTTGTGTTAATTTTTTCATTGTTGCTGTCTATGCCAATATGATGAGGTCTATGTCATCTTGTTTTGACATAGACCTGTGGTCTATACCAAATTAAAACTAATTTCGAACACTGGGTCACCATTTAATCCATTGCCATATCTCTGTAATGGACACTTGATGCTCATACATGTTACAGTTGCAGCCACATGATAAGTTTTGAACTTGGTCACCAGTAAAAACTGAAATACTTGTCTTGGCCATATAGTAGTTACATGTATAGATCTCATGAAAGATTCATACTTGGTACAAAGAATGCTTATGGGATGATAGTGAGTTAGGATCTTGAACAAAGGTCATTTGGCAAAGTTGAAGGTTTTCAGAAAAAAATTTATGAAGAAATACTTGTCCTGCTCAAATCTGCATTGCAGACATTATTTAAAGGCTCAAAACTGAAAGCCAGTTTAGTTTTGGCTAATAATTTGTACTGACCTTAAATCAAAGTCATTTGGCAAAATGCCACAGTCCCTATTACAAAAATATTTGTGGTCAAATGATTTAAAATGACCTACAGAAGTTATTTGACCAAGGTCACTACATTGTAGTAAGAAAATTAAAATCAGAGCCTTGACCCAGTAAGATTTTGGAAGTGCAAATCAGTTAATGGTTTTGAGGAAAAAATGGTGTGAATAGTTCGTTTCATTGGGTCCTTGTCCTGCCCATAAATTTTTTGCAGACAAATTGAGGGTTGTATTTGGTTCACAGAATGTACATTGATAGCCAGATGGTGTAGTGACTTAAAGCCAAGGTCATCAAGCCAAGCTAGGTCACAATGGCGATAATAATTTTGTTTATTCAGAATCTGTAACATTTTTTATGGAGAAGCATTGGGTTCTCATACTTATTGCCATTAGATCAGGTCAATCGAATTTTAAATTGATTGATCAGGCGGTATGTGGCGAGCTTGTAGGAAGGTCATTTGCCGTAAGTAATTTTAAGGTCACCAGAAACTGAAGTATTAAAAATTGATCTTGTCTGTTAGATAATTCAATAAAGGATATACATACAAGAGGCTCATTGTATGAAAAAAATAGTACAATTAGGTAGCGATTTTCAACATTTGATATAGGTTGAAATATTGAAATTTATGGGCAGGACAAGGACCTAATGAAATGAACTATTCACACCATTTTTTCCTCAAAACCATTAACTGATTTGAACTTTCAAAATCTCACTGGGTCAAGGCTCCGATTTTAATTTTCTTACTACAATGTAGTGACCTTGGTCAAATAACTTCTGTAGGTCATTTTAAATCATTTGACCACAAATATTTTTGTAATAGGGACTGTGGCATTTGCCAAATGACTTTGAAAAACTGAAAATATTTGCCTTGTTGATATAAGTCAATGATCAAATGACATTAAAAAACCAACTAATAATTTGTGCAATGATTGCCTCGGGCAGTTTGGTGTTTTGTATAAGTTGGCAGTTTGCTGTTTTGTATAAGTTTGCAGTTGGGTGTTTTGTATAAGTTGGCAGTTTGGTGTTTTATATTAATTGACAGTTTGGTGTTTTGTATGAGTCGGTTGTTTGGTGTTTTGTACAAGTTGGCAGTGTGGTGTTTGAATGGGACAGTCTTGGCAGTTTGTATAAGTTTGCAGTTTGTATAAGACAGTCTTGGCAGTTTGGTGTTTTGTACAAGTTGGCAGTTTGGTGTTTTGTATAAAACAGTCTTGACATTCAGTTTGGTGTTTTGTATAAGACAGTCTTGGCAGTTTGGTGTTTTGTACAAGTTGGTAGTTTAATGTTTTGTATAAATTGGCAGTTTGGTGTTTTGTATAAGGTTTTGTATAAGTTGGCAGTTTGGTGTTTTGTATAAATTGGGAGTTTGGTGTTTTGTATAAGTTGGCAGTTTGGTGTATTGTACATGTTGACAGTTTGATGTTTTGTATAAGTTGGCAGTTTGATGTTTTGTATAAGTTGGCAGTTTGCTGTTTTGTACAAGTTGGCAGTTTGGTGAATATCAGTGATAGAATGAGGTTTCAGTGAGTCTTTAAATCCAATAACAACAGGCCAGCGACTATGTATAACAGATATTTGTGTCCCGAGAAAAGTCAATTAACCGTGGATCAACAAATACTAGGCTGGAAGAAGAACTCATAACACCAAATAAACAGCTTTAATGGACGGAGAATATTGACAAATTTTAATACATTTAAGGACAATGTATATAACCACTTTCAATCCATTATGAAAATAATCTAACCCAAATATTGAAATGCCAAAAACATTTTTCAGGAAATGCTGATAAAGACGTACATGATTTGTACCAGTTTTTACAGCCATGATTCATAAGTATAGATATTTATGGGGAAATTCCTAGCGTAATGTACAAAGAAAATGGACACTCTTCATAAAATACATCACAGACAATCACAAAGCAGAGATTCAGTACTTTGCACTACGATGAAATGGTAATTTACCGAGTCTTACCATGATGAGAACACATCTTTCTGTTCACATATAAACATTTTTACAGTCTCCTCAACAAAAATATTTATACACAGAACAAATTTTTCAATTCATATATAAACATTTTTAAAAGTCTCCTCAACAACAATATTTATACACAGAACTAAGTCTATAAACATCACATTCACAGAATAAATTAGAAAACGGAGTCCACGACCAACAATGGCCCGCATCTTTAGAAGATCGCTGAACATTACGTCTATTGCAAAGTTTTCTGTGCTCCGGATAGCAGGTGTGTGTAGCTTAGCTCTGGACATAGAATGAGAGATCACAACTGTCGTAGCCGGTAGTACAAAATGCCCGACCCTGAGGGTGGAGGAACTGCACCCCCACCAGCTGTTGGTCAGATACACATTCCTGGGACAAATACTCAATCTACAAAAAAATTGTGAAATGGGTTATAGGCAGATAAAGAACAATATATATATATATATATACACATGTATATATATATATATATAGGTTATAGGCAGATCATGTACAAAATAAATATAAGTTATAGGCAGATCATGTACAAAATAAATATAAGTTATAGGCAGATCATGTACAAAATAAATATAAGTTATAGGCAGATCATGTACAAATTAAATATAGGCTGATCATGTATAAAATATATATAGGTTTAATATAGGCAGATCATGTACAAAATAAATATACGCTGATCATGTACAAAATATATATAGGTTATATGCAGATCATGTACAAAATAAATATAGGCTGATCATGTACAAAATATATATACATGTAGGTTATATGCAGATCATGTACAAAATAAATATAGGCTGATCATGTACAAAATATATATAGGTTATATGCAGATCATGTACAAAATAAATATAGGCTGATCATGTACAATATATATATAGGTTATATGCAGATCATGTATAAAATGAACATAGGTTGACAAACATGATGTATGAGATACAGTGTAGTTACAGGCAAATTACACACAGGTAAACAAAATGTTTGAGATAGCGACACACAGGTAAACAAAATGTTTGAGATAGTGACACACAGGTAAACAAAATGTTTGAGATAGCGACACACAGGTAAACAAAATGTTTGAGATATTGGGAATGTGGCCTAAAATCAGCCTACATGGAGCAGAGGAAAGTCCCTGAATGACCCTTATTGTGCAGTGAAATACATCAAAAATATTGTGCTGTGAAGTTTGTCAAAAATATCATGTGAAGTTCAAACTTGCTGAAGTAATTGAAAATGATAAATGTATATTACTTACCTCTGGCATTGGATTGCCTTCCTTCAGTTGCCAGACTCGGACATAAGAATCTCCACTCACAGACAACAGCTGAAAAGAAAAGTTTCCAAACATTTCAGGGACTTTTTAAACACTTGCCATAAGTGAACATTTTTAGTGAAATAAACCTGTAGCACTGAACTACATGTGAATCTCTTTTGACCTATTGGCCATGTAGAACAAACTTTATGAGAGTAAAATTGATATAAACATGTTACTATACATGTTTTGTAGGGTAACATGTGACATTCTCATCCCGCGAAAAACCTCGGCTTCACCTCGGTCAATAATGGTTTTTCAAGTGGTGACAATTTCACATGTTACCCTACAAAACATGTAATATCCTCTTTTCTTTTTGTTATGCTGAATGTTTTTCAGTATATTCTAAATAGTGAATCGTACACGCAAACCATTTGCAAAGTTAACAATTTTTATTCTGTTACCTGTTGTCATGCATTGTCAACCATTGCTATGTACTATTACCCCGGGGGTGGGGGTGGGGTGGGGGTATGCACGCAGTGGGGTAACATTACTTTTTAACAAATATTTCTAAACCAATCAAGTTTGTCTAATTTACGTGAAAGTATAAGAATATAAACTGTTTGGCTTGTCTCCTAATCTCTACATGTCCTAAACATATGTTATATTGTATGCAATGGATTAATAAATACCATTTAAACCAACTAAACAAACTTCAGGGGCAGAATAAAACATTCTAAAACTAGATGTGTCAGCACAACATGAATGCCCTCGCCTGCAGTAAAGTCAAATGTAGAAAATCCATTGAAGTATAGCGGTGAATGTGGTATTCAGATTGTACGTTACACACATTTAGTACAACAAAGAACTCAACAACAATCCTTTATGTTTTAACAGCCATAAAATAAATACAACTCCATCAAAAATCAACGAACGGGAACAAAACTCAAACTCAATCTGTAACTCATCAATATGATCTGCATACAAAAAATCAGTTCGACGATATCTCAAGGTGTTTAGAAAAAAGTCAAGAAAACTGGTTGTAACAGTGATATTTCTACGTTAAAGGGACACAACTCCATCAAAAATCAACAAACCAGAACAAAATACAAACTCAATCTGTAACTCCTCAATATACACCTGCCTACAAAATAATCAATTCAATATCTCAAGGCATTTTGAAAAAAAGTTCAGAAAACTGGGTGTCGCAGAAGGATGGACAAGGGTAAAACTATATGCCCGACCAACATTTGAGGTGGAGGCATTAAAAATATGTACTACATGCCAGACATGTTGGATGGGAAAACTTTAATCAATTCAATGAAGTTGTCCACTCGAAGCAAGATAAGATAGATTATCTGATGTGGAGGGACAACTTGGCATGTACACTGTACATATGGCCATTACAGCAGGAGTTAGCAGCACTCTTACCATTCCATTGTCAGTGGCAACATCCAAGGCTGTAATCCATCGAGCATGAGCATTGACCTCTGCCCCCAGTTTTCCTGTATCTGCGCAGTACAGCCTTATCTGGCCGTTACCAAAGCCAGCAATGATAACATTTTTCCAGAGGAATATACTACTGCAAGGGCTTCTGAAAATGTAAATGTTTCATTGAACTTAATTCTATTACACTTAAAATGTGCTTTTGTCTACCTAACAAAAAATATTTTGAATCAGTTTTAATACTATAAATATTACATGTAAATAATCCAATTCTAAATCAAAAGTTAATTGTTTCTCCCATTTCTTTCTTAAGTTCCAAACATCTGCAAAAATTCAAAAGTAAATCAAGTCATTCTTTGCACCCATTCTTCGGATGTGGTTGCAATCAAACATACTTCAAGTTTTACAGTGTGATATACCTAAAGAACAAGATATGTTTGTGAAACACTGATGTCCCTGTATGGCAGCAAAGTAATTCTGGTACCCAAATAAAGATCATGTCACAGAGAATAATCATGGAAAATGAAACCTCTATCACTTAGCATTCAAACATCATGGCTGAGGTTAAAGTTTTTTGGTAAAGGTGATGGAGTGTCTGTCTACAGTCAATAAATCCTCCATTTTATACACACCCAGGGCCAGTGATGAGAGTGTCTGTCTACAGTCAATAAATCCTCCATTTTATACACACCCAGGGCCAGTGATGAGAGTGTCTGTCTACAGTCAATAAATCCTCCATTTTATACACACCCAGTGCCAGTGATGGAGTGTGTCTATTTACAGTCAATAAATTCTCCATTTTATACACACCCAAAGTTTGTTTGTCTACAGTCTCCATCAATAAAATTTTTCATTTTTTACATACCCAGAGCCGGTGATGGAGTGAGTCTGTTTGAATGTTGTCCCAGACAGTGACCAGACTATAATGTTTCCTTGTTCATCAGAGCTGACCATTTTGTTTCCACTGGATGCCAAATCACATATAGGATATCTGTGTCCTGTAATAATTTACACTATACAAGTCTCTGTTGGAATAAAATGCATACTTTAGGAGAATCATTGTTCTAAAGGCACCATTTCTCTAGTTCATAGAAGTGAGAGAATAAGGAGAAAGAATGAGAAGAGAGAGAATGAGGAGAGAGAGAATGTGGAGAAAGAATGAGAGAGAATGAAAAGAACAGATGAGGAGAGAGAGAATGAGGAGAGAATGAAAAGAACAGATGAGGAGAGAGAGAAGGAGAAAGAATGAGGAGAACAGACCAGGAGAGAGAAAATTATTAGAGAATGAGGAGAGAGAGAATAAGGAGAGAGAGATTAAGAAGAGAAAGAGGAGAAAGAATGAGGAAAGAGAGATTGAGGAGAGAGAGAATAAATAGAGATAGAATGAGGAGACAGAATGTGGAGAGAGAGAACGAGGAGAATGAATGAGGAGAGAAAGAAAGAGGAGAACAGATGAGGAGAGAGAAAATTACTAGAGAGAATGAGGAGAGAGATTGAGAAGAGAAAGAATAAGGAGAGAGAGAATGAGGCAAGAAAGAATAAGGAGAGAGAGAATGAGGCAAGAAAGAATAAGGAGAACGGATGAGGAGAGAGAGAATTATAGTTTGTACATATTAATGGTTTGAATACACACCTATCAGACTCTCCTTCAGTGTAACATTAGTTCCCTTGGCTGGCACATTGAACACATGGATTTCCCCCAGCTGTGTACCTACACACAAAGCCAGAATATTTCTTATTATCACTGTTTTAACTTTATATTCATAATCTAAATTATTTCGTGCACCTTCAAACAATTTACAAGCCATATTTGATATCATTATAAAAGAAATCTATTTTAGGAATGAAAGTTATCCTTTACTCATTTTATATGATATAAAGTTGGGGCAGTATACTGTATGATATAAAATTTATACATTACATTCATTCCTAAATATATTCTAATTTAGAAAAATGGATTTGATGTATTTTGATAAACAATTAAAAAACAAAATGCAATCTTTTTATGACGTGGAGCAATATTATTGTAGCAACAAAAATGGAAAGGGGGGAGCTAAAGGCATTATGACATTGATCAATCCTCAGGACGTCATATGATGCAACAGAAAGGCAGCTTTGTTTACATGATATAAAGAATGCTGATAACATCAAATAATCCAAACCACTTGTATTTTACAAGTGAAATTAAATTATTTAATATTTTCTATTGTACATGTAATTAATGATATTGTAAACCTTATATTCAAAACTATAAAATTTAAAGAAAAAATCAGCCATCATTTGAGGTATTTACTGACATTGATCTAAAAAATAACGAAGCAAATTGTAATATGCTGATATAAGTCAAGCAATAATTATATCACACCAACCAAGAACACAATATTGACCTCACACTTTGTCCTTGGTCAATATTGGGTTTTTGGTTGGTGTGATAAAATCAAGGATTGACCTCTTCAACATGCTATAATTGAATAATATGATTGAACAAATATACACAACAAAGCCTTTAATCACTTCATATCTTACCTATACAAATAAAATTCTCCCCAATTCCAGTCACTCCTCGTCCAAAGTTGGCGTGTTCTAAACGAAGAAAGACAAGGGTATACAAGGGTGTTCCGTTTCAACAAGTGCACAATCCTGATAAGATCGTTCACATAACTTTTATTTTAAACCATATATATATTTCAAGATTTATCAGTGATATTCATAATATCATAATATTTTAGATATCACACCCCATGTGGAATATATCTGCCTTAGACCCACCATCAGTTCTAGGGTTGAAGGCCTGAGAGCGGGTATTAATGGAGGGTTGCCTTAGACCCACCATCAGTTCTAAGGTTGAAGGCCTGAGAGCGGGTATTAATGGAGGGTTGCCTTAGACCCACCATCAGTTCTAGGGTTGAAGGCCAGAGAGCGGGTATTAATGGAGGGTTGCCTTAGACCCACCATCAGTTCTAGGGTTGAAGGCCTGAGAGAGGGTATTAATGGAGGGTTGCCTTAGACCCACCATCAGTTCTAGGGTTGAAGGCCTGAGAGCGGGTATTAATGGAGGGTTGTTTAGGTATGTGATGTTCTATCATACTTATTACACACCTACTTATAACATAAACCTCACCCACCCCAACTCTCCCACAGCTAAAAAACAAGAGACCCCTATTGGTCACCTGAGTATTAGTTAAAAGTATCACTAGCCCCAAGGGCTATGAAATCTAGAATAATTTTCAAGTTCTGCAAATCAAAGCTAAATTCTAACAATCAGCAGCAGTACATATTAAACAGGATGTGTTCTTTAAAAAACACAAATGCCCTCAAAAGTGTCCATACTGATGAAAGACTTTACATAATATGTTATATTCACACTATATGACTATTTTGGACCTGTCCTACAGCAAGTAGAGTCAGCTAAAACTCTGGGGCTGTGAAATTTACAAATTTGGTGCATTCCTTTCTGCTTCTCCTGAATCTGCATTTAGTTTTTATACTGTCAGCAAAATCAAACAAGTAGTCTTTCTAATGATAAAGACAATAATCACTATAATAAGTTTGGCCCCACTCTGGAATTACAACTTCTAACCCTGGAATCATGAAATTTTAAATTTGAGTGAAGGACTACTTACTCCTGGTAAATATCTATTTGATATGAATAGCATCAAAGAAGATGTGATTCTAAAAATGTTTCACACATAAACACTATACATTGTATGCCAAGTTTTACCCCACCCTGGAGTAAAAATCTCTACCCCGGGGATCATGAAGTTTACACTTTGGGTAGAAGCTTTCCTCCTCTACATAACTAGGCATTTAGATTTTCTTATATATGTGCATTTGTAGAGAGAATGATTTTCGAAAATTGATTAATTTTCGACACTTTTTGTCCCACTCTAAGGCCCTAGGAGTGCAGGAGTTCTGAAATTTACAATTTATGTCACCCTTGTCCCAAAGATGTTTCATAGCAAATGAAAAGAATTGGAATGGTAATTACCAAGAGGAAGTTAAAAATGTTCAATTGTTAATGCAAGACCATGAATTTTGATCAATTGCAATAGGTCATCTGAGTGACCAAGTCAGATGACCCAAACAAAACACATTGAACATGATGAAGATTATACCAATATTTCATGTGATTGAAATTACATCTTCATTGAAAACATGATATCTGAAAAGTTATGATATATACTATGTTTTAATTTATTTAAGAAATGAAGAGCACTTTTGAGCTGTTCATGGTCAATATGAACGGATTTGGATTTGAGGCAAATTCTGTGAATCGCGCTAGAAATTCACAGAAAATTTGCCTCAAATCCAAATCCGTTCATATTGACCATGAACAGCTCAAAAGTGCTCTTCATTTCTTATATTTATATTCATTTACTAAAACACCATCTGTTTACATTGCTTCTATTTTGTTGCATAAAACGAACTAGCCTCTGTCACAGTCGTAATTGTGACGTACATCAACACATAGACATGACGTCACACTTCGTCTCACCCTGCCTTTTATCAACATTGCACGGTTCACAATCTTAATCCGAGTTTGACTTTATGAGATCTTTGTGACACTGTCATGTTGTATTTTTTCATTACGCTCTCTCAGTCACATGCTTTAAGCTAGTTCATAATCTGTTCATAGTCAATATGAACGGATTGTGCCGCATGCTGAAATTCGTTGGTTCATAGAGGAAAATGCGATTTGTAATATAAATATATGTCATATAACTACACGAAGCAGAATTTCTACAAACAGCGTATTGGAACCAGGCATATGTCAATAATTGTCATTTTATTGCATGTGCAGAAAGCCTGTTTCTATTACTATAAGAAGGTTAAAATAAACATCATTAAAAGTATAGATGAGCTGTTTTATGTTTATTGGTCTATCATTTGATAGGAGAGCTGTTTCATGTTAACTACTGTCACAGTCTAGTTTAACAGCTGATACGAGAGTTGTATAAGTTTATTGGTTTAACATTTGACAGGAGAGTTGTTTTAAGTTTATTGGTTTAACATTTGACAGGAGAGTTGTTTTAAGTTTATTGGTTTAACATTTGACAGGAGAGTTGTTTTAAGTTTATTGGTTTAATATTTGGTAGGAGAGTTGTTTTAAGTTTACATCTGGTTCAACATGAGATAGCAAGTCCTGAGAGTTGTTTTATGCTTTAATACTAGTTTAACATACTAGCTGTCAGATTAATCATACAATTAGACATCCATCATTCTGCACTGTCCTTTATCTGGTTGTATACAGGTTTTATAGTACCTGAGATGTCAGTGCTGTTCTCTTCAGTCTTTTATTTTTTACCTGATTGTACACAGGTGTTGCAGTACCCAAGAAGTCTGTGCTGGGTTTTTTTTTCTTCAGTTTTGTCAGATGTCTGTGGTTCAATTTGTTTTTCACCTATTTGTATACATGTGTTATGAGATGTGTATGTTGTTTTTCACCTGTTTGTATACATGTGTTATGAGATGTGTATGTTGTTTTTTACCTGTTTGTATACATGTGTATGTTGTTTTTCACCTATTTGTATACATGTGTTATGAGATGTGTATGTTGTTTTTTACCTGTTTGTATACATGTGTTATGAGATGTCCATGTTGTTTTTTTACCGATTTGTATACATGTGTTATAAGATGTGTATGTTGTTTTTTACCTGTTTGTATACATGTGTTATAAGATGTCCATGTTGTTTTTTACCTGTTTGTATACATGTGTTATGAGATGTGTATGTTGTTTTTCACCTGTTTGTATACATGTGTTATGAGATGTCCATGTTGTTTTTTACCTGTTTGTATACATGTGTTATGAGATGTCTGTGTTGTTTTTCACCTGTTTGTATACATGTGTTATGAGATGTGTATGTTGTTTTTTACCTATTTGTATACATGTGTTATGAGATGTGTATGTTGTTTTTCACCTGTTGTATTCATGTGTTATGAGATGTGTATGTTGCTTTTTACCTGTTTGTATTCATGTGTTATGAGATGTGTATGTTGCTTTTTACCTGTTTGTATACATGTGTTATGAGATGTCCATGTTTTTTTTTTACCTGTTTGTATACATGTGTTATGAGATGTCCATGTTTTTTTTTTTTACCTGTTTGTATACATGTGTTATGAGATGTGTATGTTGCTTTTTACCTGTTTGTATACATGTGTTATGAGATGTCCATGTTGTTTTTTTACCTGTTTGTATACATGTGTTATGAGATGTGTATGTTGTTTTTCACCTGTTGTATTCATGTGTTATGAGATGTGTATGTTATTTTTTACCTGTTTGTATTCATGTGTTATGAGATGTGTATGTTGTTTTTCACCTGTTTGTATACATGTGTTATGAGATGTGTATGTTGTTTTTTACCTGTTTGTATACATGTGTTATGAGATGTGTATGTTGTTTTTCACCTATTTGTATACATGTGTTATGAGATGTGTATGTTGTTTTTTACCTGTTTGTATACATGTGTTATGAGATGTCCATGTTGTTTTTTTACCTATTTGTATACATGTGTTATAAGATGTGTATGTTGTTTTTTACCTGTTTGTATACATGTGTTATAAGATGTCCATGTTGTTTTTTACCTGTTTGTATACATGTGTTATGAGATGTGTATGTTGTTTTTCACCTGTTTGTATACATGTGTTATGAGATGTCCATGTTGTTTTTTACCTGTTTGTATACATGTGTTATGAGATGTCTGTGTTGTTTTTCACCTGTTTGTATACATGTGTTATGAGATGTGTATGTTGTTTTTTACCTATTTGTATACATGTGTTATGAGATGTGTATGTTGTTTTTCACCTGTTGTATTCATGTGTTATGAGATGTGTATGTTGCTTTTTACCTGTTTGTATACATGTGTTATGAGATGTCCATGTTGTTTTTTTTACCTGTTTGTATACATGTGTTATGAGATGTGTATGTTGCTTTTTACCTGTTTGTATACATGTGTTATGAGATGTCCATGTTGTTTTTTTACCTGTTTGTATACATGTGTTATGAGATGTGTATGTTGTTTTTCACCTGTTGTATTCATGTGTTATGAGATGTGTATGTTATTTTTTACCTATTTGTATACATGTGTTATGAGATGTGTATGTTGTTTTTTACCTGTTTGTATACATGTGTTATGAGATGTGTATGTTGTTTTTTACCTGTTTGTATACATGTGTTATGAGATGTGTATGTTGTTTTTTACCTGTTTGTATACATGTGTTATGAGATGTCCGTGTTATTTTTTACCTGTTTGTATACATGTGTTATGAGATGTGTATGTTGTTTTTCACCTATTTGTATACATGTGTTATGAGATGTGTATGTTGTTTTTTACCTGTTTGTATACATGTGTTATAAGATGTGTATGTTGTTTTTTACCTATTTGTATACACGTGTTATAAGATGTGTATGTTGTTTTTTACCTGTTTGTATACATGTGTTATGAGATGTGTATGTTGTTTTTTACCTATTTGTATACATGTGTTATAAGATGTGTATGTTGCTTTTTACCTGTTTGTATTCATGTGTTATGAGATGTGTATGTTGCTTTTTACCTGTTTGTATACATGTGTTATGAGATGTGTATGTTGTTTTTTACCTGTTTGTATTCATGTGTTATGAGATGTGTATGTTGTTTTTTACCTATTTGTATACATGTGTTATAAGATGTGTATGTTGCTTTTTACCTGTTTGTATTCATGTGTTATGAGATGTGTATGTTGCTTTTTACCTGTTTGTATACATGTGTTATGAGATGTGTATGTTGTTTTTTACCTGTTTGTATTCATGTGTTATGAGATGTGTATGTTGTTTTTTACCTGTTTGTATACATGTGTTATGAGATGTGTATGTTGTTTTTCACCTGTTTGTATTCATGTGTTATGAGATGTGTATGTTGTTTTTTACCTATTTGTATACATGTGTTATAAGATGTGTATGTTGCTTTTTACCTGTTTGTATTCATGTGTTATGAGATGTGTATGTTGCTTTTTACCTGTTTGTATACATGTGTTATGAGATGTGTATGTTGTTTTTTACCTGTTTGTATTCATGTGTTATGAGATGTGTATGTTGTTTTTTACCTGTTTGTATACATGTGTTATAAGATGTGTATGTTGTTTTTTACCTATTTGTATACATGTGTTATAAGATGTGTATGTTGTTTTTTACCTGTTTGTATACATGTGTTATGAGATGTGTATGTTGTTTTTCACCTATTTGTATACATGTGTTATGAGATGTGTATGTTGCTTTTTACCTGTTTGTATTCATGTGTTATGAGATGTGTATGTTGTTTTTTACCTGTTTGTATACATGTGTTATGAGATGTGTATGTTGTTTTTCACCTGTTTTTATACATGTGTTATGAGATGTGTATGTTGTTTTTCACCTATTTGTATACATGTGTTATGAGATGTGTATGTTGTTTTTTACCTGTTTGTATACATGTGTTATAAGATGTGTATGTTGTTTTTTACCTATTTGTATACATGTGTTATAAGATGTGTATGTTGTTTTTTTACCTGTTTGTATACATGTGTTATGAGATGTGTATGTTGTTTTTCACCTATTTGTATACATGTGTTATGAGATGTGTATGTTGTTTTTTACCTGTTTGTATACATGTGTTATAAGATGTGTATGTTGTTTTTTACCTGTTTGTATACATGTTATGAGATGTGTATGTTGTTTTTTACCTGTTTGTATACATGTGTTATAAGATGTGTATGTTGTTTTTTACCTATTTGTATACATGTGTTACGAGATGTGTATGTTGTTTTTTACCTGTTTGTATACATGTGTTATGAGATGTGTATGTTGTTTTTCACCTATTTGTATACATGTGTTATGAGATGTGTATGTTGTTTTTTACCTGTTTGTATACATGTGTTATGAGATGTGTGTGTTGTTTTTTACCTGTTTGTATACATGTGTTATAAGATGACCGTGTTGTTTTTTACCTGTTTGTATTCATGTGTTATGAGATGTGTATGTTGCTTTTTACCTGTTTGTATACATGTGTTATGAGATGTCCGTGTTGTTTTTTACCTGTTTGTATACATGTGTTATGAGATGTGTATGTTGTTTTTTACCTGTTTGTATTCATGTGTTATGAGATGTGTGTGTTGTTTTTTACCTGTTTGTATACATGTGTTATGAGATGTGTGTGTTGTTTTTCACCTATTTGTAGACATGACTGTTGGTTTCTACACTTTTCTCTTGATGTTTTTGTATACAGGTTTTATAGTACCTGAGATACCTGTGCTGTTTTTATTTACACCTTTGTCTTTTAAACTTATCCAGGTGTTTTTGTACATTTCTGACTTTTATCTGATTGGGTAATTATGTATATTACAGTACTTAATTTACAATACCGGATTACAGTGTTCAGGTTACTGTACCCAGACTACAATACTCAGGTTACTCACGATAATCGGGTTACAATATTTGGGTTACAGTACTCAGGTTACAATATTTGGGTTACAGTACTCAGGTTACAATATTTGGGTTGCAGTACTCAGGTTACAATATTTGGGTTACAGTATTCAAGTAACAGTACCCGGGTTACAGTACTCGGTTTACAATACTTGGATTACAGTAATAGGGCTACAATACTTAGGTTACAATACTTGGGTTACAGTACTCAAGTTACAGTACTTTGGTTACAGTATTCGGGTTACAGTACTTGGGTTATAATACTTGGTTTACAATACTAAGTTACAATATTTGGGTTACAGTGCTAAGTTACAATATTTGGGTTACAGTACTCAGGTTACAGTACTTGGGTTATAATACTCAAGTTACAGTACTTGGGTTACAGTGCTCAGGTTACAATACTTGCGTTACAGTACTCGGGTTACAATACTTCGATTTCAGTACTTGGGTTACAGTACCTAAGATGTCTGTGCTGTTGATGTCCCCTAAAGCATGCCAATATATCATTGCCGATCCGTCGGATTCGAACATCTAAAAATAATATCAGAACATAAAGCACTTATTTTACGAAGTAATATGATGATAATACCTGATCAAGACTGAAATCATAAAATTCTTCAAACTTATTTCATTGTGAATTTTCATCACCCAATGTAATGTAAGAGAATAAATTGAATTGTGAAAAATATGTGGTTATGTTTGTACATAAAAGTAATTAGACATTTACAACAGACTGTCATTTACATTAGATTACAGTACAAACTTCCAATACCCTGAAAACAGGAGACCATTCAAACCTGTAAATATATATCCTCATGTAAAACACTTCTAATGATAGACTACTAAAACTCTCACCTTATATTCCTTTTCTAAGTGAAGAAAACAATGATGTCCATGATGAAATAATTTGTATTACTTATGATAATTATGATGGCATAATGTCATTAGAGTTCAAAGAAGACTGTATGCCCTGTAAGTTTTATTGTAAGAGAGTGTAAGTCTATTCAACCAGTTGGAAGGGAATCTGGCTGGCAAAGTGACTGCCATCAATGTTCAATGCAAAAACCCCAGGAAATTTCCATTTATAGTCCATTATAATTCCTAATCATCACCCTGAATGTCCAGGGAAAACTGGAATATTCCAAAATAGTCCATTCTAATTCCTAATCATCACCCTGAATGTCCAGAACAAACTGGATTATTCCAAAATAGTCCATTCTAATTCCTAATCATCACCCTGAACATTCAGGGCAAATTGGATTATTCCAAAACCCTGAATGTCCAGGGCAAACTGGATTATTTCAAATTAGTCCAATCTAATTCCTAATCATCACCCTGAATGTCCAAGGCAAACTGGATTATTCCAAAATAGTCCATTCTAATTCCTAATCATCACCCTGAATGTCCAGGACAAACTGGATTATTCCAAAATAGTCCATTCTAATTCCTAATCATCACCCTGAACATCCAGGGCAAACTGGATTATTCCAAAACCCTGAACGTCCAGGGCAAACTGGATTATTTCAAAATAGTCCATTCTAATTCCTAATCATCACCCTGAATGTCCAGGGCAAACTGGAATATTCCAAAATAGTCCATTCTAATTCCTAATCATCACCCTGAATGTCCAGGACAAACTGGATTATTCCAAAATAGTCCATTCTAATTCCTAATCATCACCCTGAACATCCAGGGCAAACTGGATTATTCCAAAACCCTGAACGTCCAGGGCAAACTGGATTATTCCAAAATAGTCCATTCTAATTCCTAATCATCACCCTGAATGTCCGAGGCAAACTGGAATATTCCAAAATAGTCCATTCTAATTCCTAATTATCACCCCGAATGTTTACAGCAAACTGAAATATTCCAAAATAGTCCATTCTAATTCCTATCTATTTCCCCAGATCCAAAACAAACAGAAAATATTCAAATCTAATTCATTACCATCACCCTGAGCGTCCAAAACAAACTGGGGTATTACAAGGTAGTCAATGCTAATGTTTACATTTATACATATTGTACTCATATTATCTGTTTAAATAAGCTATATACACACAAATAAATACTTGATGAACTAAAGTCATTAATCCAAACATCTCAGGTATGTCCCAAGTCAATTTCATGTCTGGCTTCAGGAAAATTAATACATAATTTTCTTGAAAGTAATTTACATGTAACTACTTATCACTGTGAAGATGGTTTATCATTCTTCATTAATTTTATTAATATACAAGATTACATATTGTTACATCCTTAGACTAACAATAATTAAAATTAGCCAAAAATGTGTCTGACACACTCACATTACCCATTTTATCTATGTAAGAATATAACATATCACACTGTAATGTCCAATGATATTTCTCTTCCATTATGTAATGAATGCACATTATTATGTGTAATAGGAATGTGTTCTGAAATTTTCCAATTTATTGATCAAGCACATGACATTTGATGTGTTATTGACAAGGAAAATGAAAAATACAGCTTTCCCAGGTCTGTGTCCCACCATACATTTAAAAAAAAGAAATCGAAATTGCAAGAAAAACAGAAATATGCAAGTTGACAAATTTTACCTGTATTCCTTTCAATGACGTTAAAACAAAAACTGTTCTGGTGGGAAGGCACACCCATTTTGCCTATAAATAAAAACAGATTCTGAAAATTCATGTGTGATAAACCAAATACAAAAAAATGTTGATCTAAATCTGCAGATACACTGATACAGTTATATTAAACAGGAATAATAATTAGACTCTGAATTTTTAATAAGGATGTCAAGAACAACAAAACCAAGTAAATGGGTAATTGGTCATCTTTCCAATAGATATGATAGATAATTAAGATCTGAGCTCAGTTCTTGTTCAGTTTTGTTTCATTGTAAATGTCACCTTCATCAACTATCTACTGTTTGTCAATCTGTTTATACATAAACTGTCTGTACAGTATATTTAAATTTATGTTTGTATACTCTTTTATGACATCAAATTTAATCTTGGGTTGGCATTAATTGTTATCTTAGTTATAAATCTCAAATGTATCTTTGCATTTAATCTTCTGGGGTTTTTTTTTGGGGGGGGGGGGGGGGGGGGTGTCTCAAAACATTGACTAAAAGTGAGATACAAAACACTACAGAGGCCTAGTAGTTCTGGAGGTTGTCATTGCTGAGAAAATATCTAATATGTTAAAGGAAAATTACCGTATCCTAAACTAAGGGTGCAACAACAGTGCTCCCACTGGACCAGAATTCCCTTTCGCCACTTTTTCAGGGAGCGGCGCGGCACAAATAATCACATGCTTTACAATTATTTCCATCATATTATATATTATTTTATTCATTACACTTATTTTAGCATTTTGAATCAGTTACATTACTTAATCATATCCAGCTAACATACCTAAACACTTCTTTCTGAAATAATAAGAAGTTGATTTGTTTGATAAATTCTTTATGGAAATCAAAATTCAGATAATAAATCACATAAATATAAACTTCATGATGCTACACCCCTCAGTGAAAACATTATGTACATTGCCTGAAATGCAGATGTCACAAAACATCAAGCCCAATTTAGAGTCGTATCTCAACCATTCCCTATTAAATTTCCGTTTTTGTATGGAAGATTTTGCAATTTGGACAGAATCAGATGTTTGAGCAGGTGTGGTTGACTGTAATGCCAGACATATTTATTTTTTTAATTTTAGACTGACTAGGGTCAGAAGCTACAAGTTTAGTGTCAAAATAGAATGGGGTGCATAGTCTTATGAGATTAGCATTTTTATACTGTTGCGCACCGAACTTCAAAAAAATTATTTATCAAAAGTGCTATGTCCATATCAATGGTGACCGACCGCATTGTTTATGAAATATTCAAACTAAAATCAAACACATCAAAATCTTGTAATCAACGAGTTTGGCCGCAAAAACAAACAATTGATGTATTCATATATACATTTTACACAATAATACGGCCAATTTAATTACCGGTCGGTTCTCTGGTTAAGAATTGACATTAATGTGGAGATGACAACGCGATAATGAATAAGACTTTAAATGTTAAACAATTGACCACAGCAGGGTAAACAGCTGTCCGATGTACTTTATTACATAATCACCGACTTTTCTGCAGCCATAAATTACCTGAGGCTGTGACCAGCTCTGTGTGCACTGGAGCGACGAGAGATTTCCAGTCGCACGCGTTGACTGAATAAACCGATTTTGACAGCATAAACAAACAGGCGATAATGCGTCACTGACAAAGGATTTAAAATACAATTTATTGCAAAAAGGGATTTTCGCCACTTTCAATTTTTTTTTCGCCATTTTTGAAAAAAATTTGCCATTGGCGAAAATGGCGAAGCCCAGCTCGAGCACTGAACAATTAACCGTAAGATGGTATATCACGGTTATATTATGTTTACGGTTCGATTCATGATACTTTTACACTATACCATGGTGCTGTATTCTCGGACCGAATTAAATTGA
>NC_079172.1:36137499-36204999 GCF_947568905.1 Ostrea edulis | reverse complement strand
GACCTGGTTACAGGGAGCACCAAGGGACAGTGCCTGTTAACAGTCTGGTAATAAACTGTTGTACCAGACTGTTGGTCTTGTACTTTCAGTAGCCAAGACAGCTTATAAGTGTAAAATTTGAAGAAGAAGAAAGAAAATGTGCATAATGCAATGAAATGTAACATTTGTTATATTCCACTGTTTAAAATCATCTTACTAATTTGGATGAGGATATTTTCATCCTCATTGGTCATTAACCAGATAAGCTTTTGATCGCTGTCCATCTTTACAAAATTCTTGCATGATTTGTCTATCATTTGGAATAAAATTAACCTTTCTTCTGATAAATGACTACATGAAAATAAGAAATGTTTTTCGTCATCCACTGAATTGTTGTTGCATCTTAGACAGAATCTCTCGTGTCGAGGGATTTTTTGGTAACGCCCCCTTTCAATGTATAGTCTATCAGCTGATATACGCAAACGTGTTAGACTTCTCCTTTTGCTCAAAATTTTTAATTGATTTCAAATAATTTTCAAAACCAAAGTTTTGTTTAAAAGTGGAAAAGCAACTTAGTTTTTTATTTGAATTTAATTTAAGGTGTGAATGCCATTCTTTGATGTAATATTTGAATAAACAATCTTTAAGAGCCTTTTTAAACTGGTATGCCCCTATAAAGGGCAAATCTTTAACCTCATTAATATTGGTACATGTATATGTATATACATGTACCAAATAAACATTTATTTATTTATTTGCAGAATGCATTTTTAGGTCTGTAATATACTTATTTACTATCATGTACATGACATTAGTACATACAGTGTGAATATAAAATGGAACATCAAAAATGATTTAAGGAGGAATACTACATTTTGAAATTTCAAATTTATTATATTTATTCAAAACATATAATAGTTTTAGTAGAAAGTCATCTAAAACAATGTTCAAACCTAAAGAAACAAACTTCAAGCTTTTCTGCCAGTCAAAATAAAATAAATTTGGTGACTTGAGGGGATATATACTACATCATAATCATGATAGTGGCTTTCTTTCTTTTATAACTGTTTTAAAAGAATTAAGCCAGTTGTTATGATGTAGTACTCTCCAAGTCCTGAAGTCAACTGATTGTTTTTTTGTTTCTTTAGGTTTGTGTGATATTTACTAAACACATTTTAGAAAATTAATATTTAACTTATATTAGTTTTGTGTATATGTTTTGCTTCAAATGATAAACAAATATTTATAGACCATGGAAAAATTGTCCCAAGTACTGACAACAGCTTAATGCATGCATTCATTAATATGTTGATAAGGGGGGGGGATACCTATTGAATGTAAATATATATATATATATATATATAAAAGAAAAGATAGAATTAATTGCATGTAATACACATATCATGTGCATTATATATATATATATATATATAATCCAAATAATTCAATGAAAAAAGCAGGAAAATATACAGTTCCAAAATATATTTAAATCACTAACGCTTTCTGGATTTTAACATCCATCCTCAGGTGAATACCTGAGGATGGATGTTAAAATCCAGAAAGCGCTAGTGATTTAAATATATTTTGGAACTGTATATTTTCCTGCTTTTTTTATTGAATTATATATATACACAGAGAGAGAGAGAGAGAATATATATATATACAGAGAGAGAGAGAAAAAGAATATATATATATATATATACAGAGAACTTGAGCTTAGTTTGTATATATCATGTATAACAAGAGTACTGCAAACGGTACATAATACGCCCGTGAAATGCTTACATAGGGTGTTTTTCTTGTGCTATAATTTGTATAACTTTGCTTCAGGTATTATCAGCCGTCATGAGGCTGTGACAAACTTTCATATGAACAAAGGGGCTTAACTTAAAAATCTAGATTTCCTCAAAATGGACCAAGTTCAACAACCTGTAATTTTCTCAAAAATTGTAGAAAATCAAAATCCATCCCACATGCACATCTTCAATACCCATACAAACACTCCACAAAATAAGAAGGCTCTCACTTGAAAACTGTGGGAGGAGTAGGGTGGACAAATTATGTACCCTCTATATAATTATTATTTCTAAATAAAGGGGCAAAACTCCTGGAAAAAAGGTCGAAATGGATCAAAATTGCAGTATGATCTAGAGTGACCCATAAAGAAGCTACACAGCAAGTTTCAGCATGATATGTGAAAGGGAAATGAAATTATAAAGAGAAAACCCTGAACGGGCGGACATACAGACATCGCTGTACCATAATATGTCCCGTCTAAAGATGGACATATAAAAACTGATGTTATCTTCTGGTTATATGCATGTACTATGTAGCATACATCATCTTGGGTTGTACTACTTGAATGTAAATGAAGGATTTAAGTAGATTGTTGTTAGCTATTTTAAATCACCAGACCACAAACAGGAAGTATATTGTGATTCAGTGTTTTATTCAGTTTTCTTTTTTATGCAAACGGCAATTTCATGTCTAAAGATTTATAGGAATTAAGCTGCAAAATGAATTAGCTGGCAATTTGATATAAATGGTCATGGTATATTTCTGTTTCCCAAATAATGTTTATCTTGTGTATATAGTGAAACTTGTCACATTGGTACTCTTAATTGCATCATCTGTACTACGGATTATTTTTATGCAGAGTATTTTTATGACCCAACAATGGACACAGTATATTTAGCATTCCTCATGTGACCTTTTGTGTTCATTTGTGTATTATTAGTATAAAGAAGATGCGTCTTCAACAAACTTCAAACACAGGAATGAAAATCTTGGTCAGAGCATGACAACTATAAGGTCCATATACACTATCCATGACCTTCAACTCATTTTCTGAAAACCTAGCAGACCTTCATCAAACTTTATACTTCTTTTAGAGATAAGCATGATGACCACACCCGATTCTCTGACCTTAATCTTCCATATGACCACATCTCATATCCTTATTGGATGATTTTGGACTTTTATACTTAATCTAGTCTTAAGAAAGACACATTCACATTGCATCAACAAAAGTATGTACTTATTGGACTTCAATATCATACATTGAATTGTGACTTTTTAGGTCAATATCACAATACGCTCTATTTACTCAAGGAATATGTGGCTCAGTATTCACAGAGTGTGAAGGGTTAGGCTAATATCACAACTACGCTGTATTTACCCGAGGAATATGTGGCTCAGTATTCAAAGAGCATATAGGGCTAGGCTAATATCACAATACGCTGTATTTACCCGAGGAATATGTGACTCAGTATTCAAAGAGCATGTAGGGTTAGGCTAATATCACAATACGCTGTATTGTACAGTATTCACAGAGCGTGAAGCGCTGGGTTAATATCACAATATATGCTGCATCAACCCGAGGAATATGTGGTTCAGTAGATATACTTTGAGGGTAGATAAAGCATTGTATTCACCATGAAAATATCAATAAATGTTTTATCATATCTTTTCTGTGGCTGCAACATAATAAAATGGATATAAAAAACCAGGTTCATTTAGTCAAGGGTGTTTTCCCATAGAATGGCCAGTCAATTTGACTTAAAGTCCTGTTTAACATGATTTTTCCATTTGTATTAATGAAGAATATAGAAAAATACTTAATTATATATTCTTGAAATATATGTTTCGTTGTGTATTCAGGTACATATCGTTTAGTGAAATAAGTATATTTAACATAATTTTTATGCAATAGGCCACTTAAACATTGAAAACCCCATCATTACATAATGATATAAAAATCTATAAGAATAATGTGCATTTCTGTACACAATTCAGGGAATATAATTATTAAAGTTATCTCCGCTGCAATTCATCGTGACACAGTACTTGTAAAGTGTTCAAGAATAATTACAATATTCTTATTAACATTTATTACATAACGGTATATTAAGTGTGTAACAAAATATGGCATATATCTGAACTGCTAATTAATTCCTTAAGAATTAAATAAAATGTTTAAGGCAGCAAAGTGCATGATAATGTATGAAAGTAGGCAAAAATGCTGTTGCTCATAAATTAAGTTGTATTTGAGTACATTAAATTACAATTTCGAATAGGTTTAGCTTACAAATGCAAAAAGGAACCGTGTCAGAATGATTCTGTAAAAACCGGGCGGGGGGGGGGGGGGGGGGGGGGGGGGGGGGGGGGGAATGAGAAATATTTGCATAGGTCATTTGAAGAAAATTTAAAATCATGTTTTTTACGCATATTTTAAAACTATAAAAATGCAACATTTTACATCCGTTTTATTACACTGCAGATGTCCTGGGCATCATGAAATTACCCTCATCTATATATGAATCCGGTCTTTTCATATCCATTTTTTTTTTTGTATGGCCAAGTTCAAATATGTGCCCAAAATTCGAAAGGATTTGAGTGAATAATTTTTTTAAAAAAAGATTTCGATTTGTAGATTACTTACAACAAGGAAATTACAGAGGGTAATATATACAAAGTTAAATATCAATATGTATTTTGTAGAGCAAGAAGTTCAAGTTCCTAGTTGTCTGCCTAGGAGATGAAAACAATGCCAGTTTCATCGAGGCTTACGAAAACCGAAGCCATTATGAAAAACCCAGCGACAAGCACAAACCAAAACGCTACACACTGGAAAATGTCAAGGAGGAAGATTTGGACAAGGTGGAAAGGAACCAGGCCAAGGAATTTTATATCGACATTCCACTGAAAAAGGACAAGTTATGTCTGATGTTTGAAAATCGTGAAGAACTTTCCCAGTGGCACGATGCCATCATTCAGGCCATTAACATGGATGCGTACGAGGACAATGAACTGAAGGAAAACTTCCTCTATGAGTCAGAGGACAGTGGTAGGTCATAGGTCATTGATATGTAGGTCATTTGTTGTTTTGTTTACTGTGGAGGATTCTACGGAAACTCGGACTAGAAATACTTTGATCCCTTCCATACTGATGTGACATTGACTTAAATCGAAGATGCTGATGTTACAATGATATCAGTTGGATGAATTGTTCATTAAGCATGTTGATATAACAATGACAGGGTTTTTTGCTTTAAAATTTCCAAACAATGAAAACAAATCAAAGTGGGGTGGCCTTTATTGTACATAATTCTTCAGAGTCCCATGAAGTTTACAATTTTAAAGCTTCAAAATTTTTAAGTGAACCTAGTAATATTTTGGCCTCTGCTTAATATTTAAATGAGGTAAACTTTAACCAAATTGAAGGCCAGCAGGAGTCCATTTATACCTTAGTGCACTGGTTTGGGTTTTTATTTAGTTCTTTGTATGAAACAATTTTCCCAATTTCAAGCAAATGTTACTGTTTTTCCCAGTTGGAAAGGTCCAGGTCCCTGAAATCAAGACCCCCAAACATTCTGAATGATGTTTGTTGGATGATGTTTATGTGACAATGACTTTAGGTTGGGGTAAATTGACAGAGTTGTTGGCTCACAGCATGATGGGCAAAAATTTGACTGGGCCCCCAAAAGCCAAAAAGTTGGTCACTCAGGTTATGGGTATAACAATAGGACATTTCTGGGGGAGGGTTAGATTTCCTCTCTAGAGATAATATTAAAATTTATATACATCCTCTCTCAATGTAGATCCTCATAATTTGCTTTATAACAGGAACAAGACATGAGTATGAATAAACATTAAAAAATATAAATCAGTTGCATTAGAAAAACAAAACAGAATCAACGCATTTGTTGGAAAAACCATATAGATGTCTAGGTGAGATCTCGATTCAAAACAACAACAAATCAGTTTTCACTCATCTACATTTGCATGAGTTACAGTTTGGTGTGATCTTAATGCCCAAGACACAAGTCTTTAAATATGACATCCAGTTTTCTATTTATAACGATAGCTGTTTAATGTTTTATACCGAGTTCCAATTAGCAACACGTTTCGATATAGGAATACATTTATACATGTACACGACTTAATGTTGCGACAGAATATTTACATGTACACGACTTAATGTTGTGACAAAATATTTACGTGTACACGACTTAATGTTGTGACAGAATATTTACGGGTACACGACTTATTGTTGTGACAGAATTTTTATTTAAGTGTATGTGACTTAATGTTGTGACAGAATATTTATGTGTACACAACTTATTGTTGTGACAGAATATTTATGTGTACACGACTTGGTGTTGTGACAGAATATTTATGTGTTTTTGTTGATTTTCAGCACAAGCGTTTGATGTGGTGGTGCAGGAAACAGATGGATCCAAGAGACTGAATTTAAGCAGCAGTGGAAAGTACAAATTATTTGTTACCATGGCATCACTGGGCCTTGAAGATTCAAAAACACGAGAAATCCAAGGCAGGTGGCATTTTGAATTCATTCGTCGCTACGGATTCACAAAATCTCGGAATTTATTCACAATTGAGGCTGGTCGTCGCTGTGAGACGGGTGAAGGAAGTTTTGATTTCCATGTGGTGGGTAATCCTAAAGCACTAACACTGGCTATAGACAATGCTTTAAAGACCAAACAAACAAAACCTCTGACCTCAAGGTTGCACATGGAATCTGAGAATAAAGAAGTGGCAGCAAAATCTCGAGATTCTCTAAAATCAAACAAAAGGTCATCTGATACATTGACAAGAAAGTCGTCGGATTCATTAAAACTTGAAGTTTCCAAAGACGCCCCATCAGAGGGCGAGATACAGACACCATCAACCTTACAGCCTGGCTTTAAAAACTCCCTGGAAGAAAAAATCGGTAACCACCCCACGTCACCCAAACCGCCGAAAGAGGGAAGCACCAAAGAGAAAAAGAGAGGGTTCTCGTTTCCGTGGAAGAAAGACAAAGGTGATAAAAAAGAGAATCATAAAACTCAAGAGGGTAGTGATCCTTCAGATCTTTACGATGAGCCTGAGATTCCAGCAGCAGGCAATAAATCGTCGATAAAGTACAAGAAATCAGAACCAATTTATGATGAGGCTGTTGGAAATAACAACACTGCCCCAAGCAGTCTGCCACCCGTTTATACAGAGCCTCAGAAAGCTAGAAATGAGGCATGGCGTAAACAGGGTGTAGTGGAAGAGCACCACGAAGAGGATTATAAAAAAATCAAAGATGCAGCATTAAAAGACGGAGGAAATGTTCCTCAAATCCCAGAGAGAACATACGAGGGTGATGAAATGTACGACCGTGTTGATTTGAAAATAAGCTCAAAGGGACAGAGACCAAAACCAACAGATTCTGGTGAACACATTTACGGAATTGGGTCGGGTAAAAACATTGAAGACATCGACGATGGGGACTATGCAAGTGCTGATTTTCCTGAAAATGAAATAACTGTGACAACATCGGAACCAGTGGAGGAAAATGACTATGAATTTGAAAATGATGGCGAAGATGACACTTACGCAGATACAATGAATCCTAGCGAAGAGTATGCCGATGCAGTGTCGTGCATTCGTAGTCAGCCCCTGAAGGAACGGCCACAGTTATATGAAGACGTTTCATAGCTGCAAGCTTGACGCAAATCACATTTATAGCAGTATACAAACCATGTGACAAACTTATAATAATGTGTGTACTAGTATATAAAGTGTAAACGAATCTAATCAAAATTAAATAGCACCCCTTGAATTTGCTTTAACATATAGCATTTCAACCAGTTTGTCTTTGGAAAACCTGCATGTTTTATTTGACTTAATGTTGTCAATTTCATTGCAGGATACAACACATTTCTCAGTAGTGAGAAAATGCAGGTAGTTTAATTCATTATTAGTTAAGATATCTCAGTGTCCGAGTTCAATTCTTCAATATCCCAGACCATGTCCATAAAACACTCTTGTTGTATATCTCCATCTCATCAGTCAGGTCTCTTTTTGAAGTAGCCTGGTTGAAATCTCTTGCGAGACACCATGGTTACTGCACTGGTTATAAGTATGTTGAGGTTTGTTACTGATAATACACTAGTGTACATAAATATTTTTTGGTCATCACTTGCATTTATTTCATTCTTTTAAAAATGGTAGAAAATCAGAGATGAAATTGGAGTACTGTAGATAATTGTGGGACTGTGATTGGTTTAAGATATTCCATGCACATCCTTGGTTTACATGATCCTAGGAAACAGTATTAGAGCTTGCATTGGATGTGCCTTTTGAAATTACACTTTTTGATAATGCATGTATGTGATTGTATTAAAAGTATTTTGAAAATACCTGTGGTGGTATTTTTGTTCCTATATATAAAAATTGTTTTTGTTTTATTCAAATCAATATTCCATATTTAAAAGTTGCTCTGTTGTTAGTAAATTGATTTATTTTTGAAATAATGTCCAATAATCTATTTTCGTGGAGGATATTAATTTCTATTGTTTTTTGTGGAATTGACATATTCTCCAAGAAAAAGAAAAACTGAACCGCAATGAACAGTAACAATTTTTTTAAACCATGAATTCAAGCCTCCACGAACATAAATAAATGACTACGCTGTATTTTTTCTGAAAGTACTGGTGAAATGTTATATTATGAAAAAGCAGGTAAAAGGTTATTTATAGTAAATTTGAACTGAGGCCAGATGCAATATTCCCAAAATTCAATGCAATATGAATTCTAGGATGGTTTTGTCTCAGCACTGCATGGCCAAAAAGTAAAATCTTGCCATTTTTATGTGTAAAACATATTTTGTAGATAAGAAAAGTCCATTGATATCTTAAGATGACACATGGCTTTTAACAGTCAATAAGTAAGGTACACACTATTCCACAGTAAAATTATACATAGCCACTTCATTGAATGTACTGATTAAATGGGAATTGTGCTGACCACCCACCCTCTCCCCAGGATAATGCCATTAGACCAAATAATGTATTAAAGGCTCATTATTTTCCTGTCCTGACAAAACAGCTGAAGCTTCGGACAAAATTTTATTGTGGTCACTGCCTTTAACATTTATGCAAATAAGTCATTTGTGAAATTTATATATACATATTTATATATACACTGTGTGATAATATACTTAGCAACATTCCATTTCCTCAGTAGAGGAGCTACTTTATAAACCTGAATTCATATTAATGTAGATTTTATTGATTATTTAAAGTATGGATTACATGTTTTTTTTATATATATGACAATTTTATAAATCATTTGCTTTCAAAGTAAAACTGAATTCATCAATATGTGCATGCATTTGAGATAGTAATTGTTTACGATGATAGTTATGCATTCCGTGTGCTGGAACATAGAATCTTTTGATATCGAAAGGAATATACAGTTTAAAATTATAAGACAAATTTGTTTTTATTTACATGTAATTTGAAATCAGCAGGCTGTATTTAAAAGTGATTTATATACATACTATGTGTGTGTGTGTGACTATACCAGAATTGTGATGTTAATCATATTTTGTTGTAAAATTACAATCAAATCATACTTTTAACTATTGTAGCACCTGTGCAATTAAATCATGCTGACAAAATTCTTTTTAATAAATGCTTAATAAAAATATAATTTCAATGTAAATTACTCATGTTTTCATAATTTGTATTACAGGAACTCTGAAGTTATATCATGAATTCCCCTTATACTACTACTTCCTACATGCATTTAGTGTAGTCTTCCTGTCCATGCATACATTTAGTGTAAACCTCAGTAATCTTCCCACCCATGCATGCAATGTAAATTGGAATGATCTGCCCATCCATGCATGCATTTTGTGTAAACCAGAGTGATGTGCCCACCCACGCATGCAATGTAAGCTGGTATTATCTAACTACCCATGCATGCAATGTAAACCCAATATTATACGCTCAACCATGCATGCCATCTAAACTGGCATTATCTGACCACCCATGTATGCAATATGTATACTGTTATTATCTGCCCACTCATGCATGCAATGTATACTGTTATTATCTGCCCACTCATGCATGCATTTAGTGTAAACTGGAATGATCTGATCAGATCTAACATCTTAATTCTTCTTTCAGCTGGAGGTTCAGAGAACCGTAAGAAAACAAAAACAGGAAGTTATTTTGATAATTTTTCTTGTTATCTATGAATTTCTGCTGGCCAGATTTTAAATAAAGTAGTATTACTTGATGTTGTTCATGTTGATGACAACTGTACATTATGTTAATGGCCTGTACATTGTTTTATATATTACGCATCACTGTTTTGTTCACTGTAAATTGTGAAATGCTTTTTATAGATAAGCTGTTTTTCAATATGTTTGGTCTTGGGACTTTAGATGATTTATTTTGAAAGACGATTTAGAATTGTTAATTTTAAAAGTACCTTATGATAAATCTTATGTATGTATATTGAATTTTCAAATTCCATTACAATCAATAAAACATTTTGAAATGAAACGAAGTGTTGGTTGTGGTGGCTTTAGACTGATGTTCTATGTATACTTGTATCAACAATTCCCACAAGTTATGTCCTTTGTCCGCCATGGTATTTCCCTGCATTGGCCTTTTTAATTTTCTGATCTGTGGCTTTGACATTTGTCATTTTTCTGTCAATTGCAGTCAACTACAACAAGAGGTACTGTGAGCAATGCTCACTAAGAATATCCCCTGCTTACCCCAATCTCCCAAAAGGTGTTGTTAATAGGTATAAATTACCTCTTTCCCCGGGTGTAAAAATATGGTATGCCTTTGTAGAAGAAAATGGAAGATATAGTCTTAACACAAATCCATGGCATAAACCTATAATTTTGACCTTGAGATCAAAGGTCAATATCATAAAGAGGTCATGAATGTACATGACACATAGTCTCATGGTGATACACCCATGTCTTATGGTATGACTATGTCAAAACCCTATAATCAATTTTGACCTTGAGGTCAAAGTTTAAGGTCATATAGAGGTCATGAAGGTACTCAACACATCGTCTCATGGTGATACACTCATGTGTCAAATATGGTATGCCTATGTCAAAGAACAAAGAAGTTATGGCCAGGACACGAATCCATTGTAAAAAACCTTTAATTTTGACCTTGAGGTCAAGGTCATATAGAGGTCATGAAGGTACTCGACACATCGTCTTATGGTGATCCACCTGTGTGCCAAATATGGTATGCCTAAGTCAAAGAACAGAAGTTATGGCCCGGACACGAATCTAAACAGACAGACAGAGTGATTCCTATATACTCCCCAGAACTTTGTTTGGGGGGTATAATAATGCCCTGGGGTGGGGTAATCCATTAATTTGTATGAAAGCTTGATAATTAGCTCAAATACACAGTAATAACGTCTTGCATTTGGTAAGGTAAAGAAGGAAAACTTGGTTTTTTACCGATTGACCTTTGGTTGACCCCACAAAGGGACGTAATTCACAGTGAAGTGTTGATAGTATATTAATTTGACAACACTATGACAGCTCATGAAAATAAATAATTGACATTAGCACACACTGTAGTATTTGAGTAAATTAATGGACTGTATATTCCACTTTTATTCATTAATTTAATACTAAATTTAACAAACTTGTAGTAATGCATTCTCAATTATGTTATGCTTAGTTTCACATATTTTTTGAAGAATTGTCTTGCACAAAGGAAATGGTAATTTTGATGATTTACACTGGACTTATTTTGTTTTATTATTTATACCATGCCTGAAATTACTAGTCGTTGATTTATTTCAAATTAGTAGTCTAATCCACCCTTCTTTACTCGGAGTCGCCTTGTATCACTCAGTTGTCACCCTGCATCACTCAGTTATCGCCCTGTATCACTCAGTTGTCGCCCTGTATCATCCTGTTGCCAATACTCTCTCCAGAGTTGAAATTAGACACAGTCATCCTGTTGGCTGCGAGTACTCTCTCCAGAGTTGAAATTAGACACAGTCATCCTGTTGGTAGAGAGCTCTTCAGATCTCATCCTCTACAATTTAAAATAATTTACACAAGTCTCAGGCTCTCTGTCTCTTGTAGTGCAGATGTATAATATCCATTTTATCATGCACATTGCCATATTGTCAGTGGTATTCTAATAGTGTACTGTATGCATTTATTTCATTTGCTGTTAACTTTAATTACATATCTGACTTAACATGGAGAAAATTCAAACCATGTGAACTGAAAATCATAAGTACTCAAGTCTGACTTGTTCTCTTTGTCAAGTAGCAGCCAAATGACATGGGAGGTCATCATAAATATAAATTATCTGTACGTTTTGTTTTATTGTAAGGAGATATGTAAAATGAATTGGGGACATTTAAAATCAACTCCAAGAAAGAATTTACTTTGTCAGACAGTGGTGTAAATCTATTAGCCAGAGTGCCCAACAAAACAGCACCAAAGTGCATCACTGTATGTAATAGATTTTTGTTAAAAATACAGTTTCGCTGATGTAAGGAAAGCCACCCGAGGTTCATCATTTATGACTAAACTTGTGTTTCATTAATGAAATTATTTTGTGGTATCACACAAATACCAAAGCAATAAAAATGATTGAGACCTACCAGAATAAATATTCTTTGTACTTTACCCTTCATATATTCTTTCCTTTGAATTCTTTTTTTCTTTCATATTCTAATTTATTTTCAGTTCTATTTCCCCTTCATATTTTAGTTAGGACTGAGTTATAGTTTCCCTTTTCTATTGATGTTCTAGTTTAGTCAGAGTTCTAGCTTCCTGTTGATGTTCTAGTTTAGTCAGAGTTCTAGTGTCCTGTTGATGTTCTAGTTTAGTCTGAGTTCTAGTTTCCTGTTGATGTTCTAGTTTAGTCAGAGTTCTAGTTTCCTCTTGATGTTCTAGTTTAGTCAGAGTTCTAGTTTCCTCTTGATATTTTAGTTTAATCTGAGTTCTAGTTTCCTCTTGATGTTCTAGTTTAGTCAGAGTTCTAGTGTCCTGTTGATGTTCTAGTTTAGTCAGAGTTCTAGCTTCCTGTTGATGTTCTAGTTTAGTCAGAGTTCTAGTGTCCTGTTGATGTTCTAGTTTAGTCTGAGTTCTAGTTTCCTGTTGATGTTCTAGTTTAGTCTGAGTTCTAGTTTCCTGTTGATGTTCTAGTTTAGTCAGAGTTCTAGTTTCCTCTTGATGTTCTAGTTTAGTCAGAGTTCTAGTTTCCTCTTGATGTTCTAGTTTAATCTGAGTTCTAGTTTCCTCTTGATGTTCTAGTTTAGTCTGAGTTCTAGTGTCCTGTTGATGTTCTAGTTTAGTCAGAGTTCTAGTTTCCTGTTGATGTTCTAGTTTAGTCTGAGTTCTAGTTTCCTGTTGATGTTCTAGTTTAGTCAGAGTTCTAGTTTCCTTTTGATGTTCTAGTTTAGTCTGAGTTCTAGAGTCCTGTTGATGTTCTAGTTTAGTCAGAGTTTTAGTTTCCTTTTGATGTTCTAGTTTAGTCTGAGTTCTAGTTTCCTGTTGATGTTCTAGTTTAGCCTGAGTTCTAGTGTCCTGTTGATGTTCTAGTTTAGTCAGAGTTCTAGTTTCCTCTTGATGTTCTAGTTTAGTCAGAGTTCTAGTTTCCTCTTGATATTTTAGTTTAATCTGAGTTCTAGTTTCCTCTTGATGTTCTAGTTTAGTCAGAGTTCTAGTTTCCTCTTGATGTTCTAGTTTAGTCTGAGTTCTAGTTTCCTGTTGATGTTCTAGTTTAGTCTGAGTTCTAGTTTCCTCTTGATGTTCTAGTTTAATCTGAGTTCTAGTTTCCTGTTGATGTTCTAGTTTAATCTGAGGTCTAGTTTCCTGTTGATGTTCTAGTTTAGTCTGAGTTCTAGCTTCCTGTTGATGTTCTAGTTTAGTCTGAGTTCTAGTTTCCTCTTGATGTTCTAGTTTAGTCAGAGTTCTAGTTTCCTGTTGATGTTCTAGTTTAGTCTAAATTTTAGTTTCCTTTTGATGTTCTAGTTTAGTCTGAGTTCTAGTTTTCTCTTGATGTTCTAGTTTAGTCTGAGTTCTAGTTTTCTCTTGATGTTCTAGTTTAGTCTGAGTTCTAGTTTCCCCTTGATATTATAGTTTAGTCTGAGTTCTAGTTTCCTATTGATATCCTAGTTTAGTCTGAGTTCTAGTTTCCTTTTGATGTTCTAGTTTAGTCTGAGTTCTAGTTTCCCCTTGATATTATAGTTTAGTCTGAGTTCTAGTTTCCTATTGATATCCTAGTTTAGTCTGAGTTCTAGTTTCCTTTTGATGTTCTAGTTTAATCTAGTTCTAGTTTCCCCTTGATATTATAGTTTAGTCTTAGTTCTATTTTCCTGTTGATGTTCTAGTTTAGTCTGAGTTATAGTTTCCCCTTGAAGTTCTAGTTTAGTCTGAGTTTTAGTTTCCCTTGATAATCTAGTTTAGTCTGAGTTATAGTTTCCTCTTGATATTCTAGTTTAGACTGAGTTCTAGTTTCCTCTTGATGTTATAGTTTAGTTTGAGTTCTAGTTTCCTCTTGATATTCTAGTTTAATCTGAATTCTAGTTTCCCCTTGATATTATAGTTTAGTCTTAGTTCTATTTTCCTGTTGATGTTCTAGTTTAGTCTGAGTTCTAGTTTCCCCTTGGAATTCTAGTTTAGTCTGAGTTTTAGTTTCCCTTGATAATCTAGTTTAGTCTGAGTTCTAGTTTCCTCTTGATATTCTAGTTTAGACTGAGTTCTAGTTTCCTCTTGATGTTATAGTTTAGTTTGAGTTCTAGTTTCCTCTTGATATTCTAGTTTAATCTGAGTTCTAGTTTCCTGTTGATGTTCTAGTTTAGTCAGAGTTCTAGTTTCCTCTTGATATCCTAGTTTAGTCTTAGTTCTAGTTTCCTGTTGATGTTCTAGTTTAGTCAGAGTTCTAGTTTCCTCTTGATATCCTAGTTTAGTCTGAGTTCTAGTTTCCTCTTGGTATTCTAGTTTACTCTGAGTTCTAGTTTGCCCTTGATATCCTAACTTAGTCTGAGTTCTAGTTTCTTCTTGATATTCTAGTTTGCTTTGAGTTTTAGTTTCCTTTCTAGATATTCTAGTTTAGTTTGAGTTCTAGTTTCCCCTTTGTATTCTAGTTTAGTCTGATTCTTAAATGGATACGCTGTATCGATCACTAAGTTAGGGATTAACTATCTTCTTTGTCATTTGAAACTGATATTAAAGTAATTCCACCCTTCTAGAATTATAGGGTCAATCTTATATTTGATTGTTGATTCTTCAAATAATATATCTTAGTAACAAATACAAATGATAAAATAAGTATGTTGCGGTTAATAAATTTTTTTTATTGATAAGCACATATATACCTGTTATCAACGTCAGAAAATTGCAATTTTCCTTAAAGGGACTGGTTCACGATTTTTGATAAAAATATTTTTCATTTTTTATGCTAAAACATTAAAAACATAACTAATTTTATATTGACAGCCAAATTTCTGACCTTCTGAATGCAAGAATAAAAGCAATATTTTAGCCTTAAATCTGTGTTATGTAAATAAAGACTCAAGTCTTTTAATGTATACAAACAAACCAGTGAAATATTAATTTTGTAATATAAAACATCCAAATTTTACATAGTCACAAATTTTAACTTTTAAGTGACACATTTTACCCAAAGAATGCTTGAAATGTGAAAAATATAATAAACTTCGATCAATTTCCATTTCTTTTGAAAATTTCGTAAACAATAACATACTGCAATCTTTGTTTACAAAACAAATCATAAATTCTCTAAAATGATCTTCTGTGATCATGTATAACCTTATTTTTTATGTGAAATCTTTTAAACACATTAGACAGTAGTTTTTGATCATTAAAAGTGAAAAACAAAATTTGGGGGAAATCATGAATCAGTCCATTTAAACAGCATTAACAAAAGGTTAAAACGATATAATAGTATTGAAGTTTCATAACAATTTCATGAAACTGATTCTTTAAAAAAATATATGAAATATATGTGAAAAATGAAAGAAATCTATGGCATGATGGACTTGATAAATAATTTAATGAAAACAGAGTTATTGCCCTTCGATTCAATATTTTGAAACATATAATTGATTATTGATATAACTTAGACTTTTGAAATATTTTATGGTTAACATGAGTTTGATCAATAACTATTGAAATAGACTTCAACAAAATTTATGTTCCTGCCATGCATAAATCTTATTAAATCATTGACTCTGCAAATCTTATGATGTCACAGGAGGGTGGAACTACGTTAAATGCTGATTAAATAGTCAAAACTGAGTTTTATGGAGGACACATTAAGGGAGCCAGTAAAATGGATGTTTGCAACCATTAAATCAGCATTAACAGTTGAATATGACAAATGAGATAAAAGTTATTCCCATTCTATTGCAATTTATGCATTTTGCTTGAAATTACTTTCTTATTTTGTTGATTTTTGTATTTTTTTTCACTCAGATGACCTATTGCAATTTGTCTGCATGCAGCTGTCGTGTGTTAACAATTGAACATTTATAATTTCTTAATAACTATTCTTCCAATTATTTTCAAATTTGATGTGAAGCATCTTTGGGACAAGCGGGACATAAATTTCAAAATTCAGGACTCCTACACAAAAAAAAAAGAAAAAAGAAAAGGGAATAGTATGTTTTAATGTATTATACCTGAGACATTATATGCTGTGTGTGAGTGTGTGTATTTCATTATTATTCTTTTTTTAATACGCCCTGAAATTGATGTTTATTCTTATCTAGCATATTTATGGTATCTTGTGTTTTCATGTTTTTTATGTACAATGAGGATAGGTACAGCTTTTAATGTTTTATCTATTTTCTATGTATTATGTGTATAACATTCTCTTGTAAGGTATATATGCATTGTAAAGCACTTTTGAGCGTACATAGTGTATGAAAAGGGTGCTATATAAATATGGTATTATTATTATTATTACACATCAGAAGCCAAGAAGAGAAAAAGTTGCCAAGAACTGACCAATTTTCAAAAATCTTCTTTAATAAACCACACATCTATAAGGAAAACTAAATGCATAGTCATATAGATGGAAGGCCTCTAATGGAATTGTAAATATCATGATCCCTGGGGCAGATGTTCTGACTTCAAGGTGGGGGCCAAACTTCACATATTATGTTTATATAGAAAACATTTAGATAACTTCTTTTTTGCTATTGATACTAAAAGGATATCTAGAAGGAGCAGGTCTGAAATGCAGGGTACCTCGTTCTGTGTATATTGTGTGTGTTGAGTGGTCTGTGTACGCTTGACCTTGCAGGGTACCTCGGTCTGTGTATTGTGTTTGTTAAGTTCCTTCAAACAATTATGAAGACTGCAATTAGCAGTGATTAAATGACTGAGATCACTACTGGTAAGGAAACTTAGATTTATTTTTCTAAACTCGATACTGAACACAACAATGAGGTTTGGATCGGCGAAACTGATCAAGGGCACATGAATATGAAAGCGAAAGTACATATGGAGTCTGTTCCATTCCCCCATGTTTTTAAAAATGGAATATTCTGATTCGAATAATTCGTCATTAGATTGTGGAACATTTTATCATAAAAAGGGGTGGGCAGAAACTATTTAACATAACATGGACTTTATATGATTTGGTCAGATTTCCTATAAAGACAAGTCGGTCTATTGCCATTTTGATTGATATAGACCACGAGATTTTCTATAGACACTTGTGTGTAAGTGGTCTGTATATGATTACCATGGCAGGGTACCATGGTCTGCGTATTGTGTGTGTTAAGTGATTTATGTACACCAAGCATGGTGCATATATGCCAACTTTCCCGATTTGTGCGGGATTCTCCCGATTTGAAGCAGTTGAAAAGGCAAATCCCGATATCCCGATCGGGGTTGCAAAAATACCCCGAAATCCTGATTTTCTAAAAATATCTCCCACTTTACGACAACAAACCCCCATTTCCAACCGGAATTTGAAATCCCGCGTCATTTCTGAAGTGGCCAATCAGAAATCGGGACAATAGTCAGCCATTGCTGTTTACCTGTGTCGCATGGTATTGGGGTGATGTAATTTACCTGGTCTGCCTGTGTCGGGGTGCTTATCGGACAGTGTGAAGCATGTTTTGATAGTGATTAATCGGGAAAATGGATTTCAAATTGACATATCCTTTACTCAAACGGGAATGACAACGATGATAGTGTCACCACCAAACAATCGGACATTCCCGATTTTTGCCTCTCGCTGACAGCATCCAAAATATGAAATAAGGTACGTCAAATATATGTTTTTCCAACTATAATAATATAGGCTATCCGAATCTATCCGTCTATAACGATGTATTATATAGTCTATATAGTGTAGTATTCAATAGACTGTGATGCGTAATTCGCACTTGTTAAATCTGTACTGAATTTTATATTAGCAATTAAGTAGCCTTAATTTACAAGTAAAAACGTATATTTTGATGTGTTTTTTCCTGGTAATTATTTCAGATGTCATGGGTTTTGTTCGCAAACTTCATAGCAGGGCAGATCACTCCTTTTCTGGTTGCAATGCAGATTGTTCCACCAGACGTTTACAGACAAGCAAGATGGCCTTTGTAGTCGTACCTAAATGCATGTGTTTAATTTAATTTAAATTTTGATATATAGACCAGCCAATGTGTATATGATATAAAAGGATGCAACTTTAGTACATACATGCCAACTTTTGAAAATCCCCATGGGGGATTTTGCGCGCGACGACCTTTTTTCAACGCTCAAAATTCACATTTTACCATGAAAATAAATATTTGTCTTTTCAAATAAAATATCAATCAAATCATTGTTAATGTATCATATATTAACACAACATCAAATGTGTTTGACCATTAACTATATAAAAAAAACTTTGAAAGATATACATTAATATTTTATTAAAATCATCTATTCAGCAAAAAATCTTCTCCAACAAGTCACATACATAATATCAAATAATATTTAAGGTTGCATCCTTTTACACCATACAATAAACATTGGCCGGTCTATATATCAAAATTTAAATTAAAGCACATGCATTTAGGTACGACTGCAAAGGCGATCTTGCTTGTCTGTAAACATGGGCTTGCAGAGACTGGTGGAATAATCTGCATTGCAACCAAAAAAGGAGTGATCTGCCCTGCTATGAAGTTTGCGAACAAAACCTTTGCACCCATGACATCTGAAAGAATTACCAGGAAAAAAAAAAACATCAAAATATTCCGTTTTACTTGTAAATTAAGGCTACTTGCTAAATAAAAAATTCAGTACAGACTTGTGCGAATTACGCATCACAAAGTATATTTAATGAATACTACACTATATAGACTATATAATACATCACTATAGACAGATAGATTTGGATAGCCTATATTATTATAGTTGGAAAAAATATATACTTGACGTACCTTATTGCAAATTTTGGATGCTGTCAGCGAGAGGCGGAATGTCCGATTGTTTGGTGGTGACACTAGCATCGTTGTCATTCACGTTTGTGTAAAGGATAGGTCAATTTGAAATCCGTCTTCCTGATTAATTACTATCAAAACATGCATCGTACTGTCCAATAAACACCCCGACACAGGCAGACCAACCCGACACCATGCGACACAGGTAAACAGCAATGGCTGACTATTGTCCCGATTTCTGATTGGCCAGTTCAGAAATGACGCGGGATTTCCAATTTCACGATTTTCCCGCTTTCAAACTCGTTTTCAATCGTGAAATCGGAAATTTTGGTCGGAAAAAATTTCAAATCGGGATTTTAGGGTAATTTTGCTTTCCCGATCGGGAAAGCGGGACCGGAGGGTAAAATCGGGAAGATCCCGCCTAAATCGGGAAAGTTGGCATGTATGTTAGTATGATTTGATAATATGCATGTGACTTGTTGTTGGAGAGGATTTTTTGCTGAATAGATGATATTAATAAAATACTTATGTATATCTTTCAAAGTGTTTTTTTTTTTAATATATATAGTTTTGTTGAAGTTAATGGTCGAACACACTTGATGTTGTGTTAATATATGATACATGTACAATGATTAGATTGATATCTTATTTGAAAAGAAAAATATTTATTTTCATGGTAAAATGTCGTGAATTTTGAGCGTTGAAAAAAGGTCGTCGCGTGCAAAATCCCCCATGGGGATTTTTAAAAGTTGGCATGTATGATGGTGGCTGGCCCGGGGTACCTCAGTCTGCATATCGTGGGTGTTAAGTGGTCTGTGTACACTAACCCTGGAAGGGTACCTCAGTCTGCATATCATGTGTGTTAATAGAAATATCAATCGGCTCTGACCTTTTCCTTGACCTGTACAGGTGGAGCTACCGGTCGTTTTCGTTCTTTGAGCTGTTTCTGCCACAGAATTTGCTGTAGCCGCTGTAATTCCTGCTGAAGTGCCACACATTTTTCCTCTAAATGTTCTCCATTCACAGCTTCCAGCTCTTTGCTCAAACTATATACAAGTACAATGATTGTAAAAATGTTTTGGCCGTATTGCACAAAATAACATTTCTCTACACAGTCTATATGGTAATTTAGATGACAAGAATCTGGAGGCTTCATCTACTGGATGAATTTTAGGGGGGGAGCTAAATATTTACACATAATTTTTGGAATGGTAAAAAAAAAATTAATATTAATTGAGAATTTTGTTTCATTAATCTGGACAGTAAATAAACTATTTTCCTTCCTGTCTCAAAATGGTTGAACTGTGAACATTATATGTCAGTTACAATGTTTATAATACCTTAGAAATTCTGGATCATTATGAGGTACTGTGTTTAACTCCGATTTCCTGGAAATCAGGGCCTCTGTTGCATCTGTGACTTTTCTCAATTCCTGATCAAGCTCTAAAATAATTTACTTATTTTTAGCACCAAAAAGACTTGGTAATCTAGGTAAGCTTGGTAACCCTTTAGGGATTTGAACCCTTGTCTACAGAGTGGGACAAGGAGGAATTCTCTATGGGGATTTAAATCCCAGTCTACCAAATGGGACAAAGAGAAATTATCTGTGGAGATTTAAATCCCTGTCTACTGAGTGGGGCAAGGAGGATTCTCTGTGGGGATTTAAATCTCTGTCTACATAGTGGGGTAAGCAGGAATTCTCTGTGGGGATTTAAATCTCTGTGTGCAGAGTGGGATAAGGATGAATTTTTTTGAGATTTAAATCCCTGTCTACTGAGTGCATGGGGCAAGGAGGAATTCTCTGCGGGGATTTAAATCTCTGTGTGCAGAGTGGGGTAAGGGGGAATTATCCGAGGGTATTTAAATTCCTGTCAACTGAGTGGGGTAAGGGGGAATTCTCTGAGGGGATTTAAATCCCTGTCTACATAGTGGGGCAAGGAAGAATCACCTGTGGGGATTTAAATCTGTCTACTAAGTGTGGTAAGGAGGAATTCTCTGTGGGGATTTAAATCCCTGTCTACCGAGTGGGGTAAGGAGGAATTCTCTGTGGGAATTAAATCCCTGTCTACAAAGTGAGGTTAGGAGGAATTCTCTGTGGGGATTTAAATCCCTGTCTACAGAGTGGGGTAAGGAGGAATTCTCTGTGGGGATTTAAATCCCTGTCTACCGAGTGGGGTAAGGAGGAATTCTCTGTGGGAATTAAATCCCTGTCTACAAAGTGAGGTTAGGAGGAATTCTCTGTGGGGATTTAAATCCCTGTCTACAGAGTGGGGTAAGGAGGAATTCTCTGTGGGGATTTAAATCCCTGTCTACAAAGTGGGGTAAGGAGGAATTCTCTGAAGGGATTTAAAATTCAAATCCCTGCGTACATCATGGTGCAAGGAGGAATTCTCTCTGGGAATATAAATACCTGCCTACAAGGTAGGGTAGGGTAAGGATGGATTAATTCTCTGAGGGATTTCAACCCATCTACAGGGTCAGGCAACGAAATTAAGGAGAAATACTTGCTAAATGCGAGTTAAAAATTGACATAGCGAGTGAAAAATCACAATTGATCGCAGCTTTTTGCGAGTAAAAAAAACCAATCTTTTTTCCGGACTTCCTTGGTTTATTGGCTGTACTTTGAAGTTTACAATAATTTTGTCTTGTGCATAGAAATGCTTTACAGAATGAATATACAAGTATTGCAAAAGTAAACGTTGATCGAATAAATAACTAAGCCAAGGTCATCTCAGTCAGTGATGTCGAAGATGGCCTACTTCATGCACACTTTGGGCGTCTCAGAGACGTCTGATTTAAATAGCAAGCATGTTGATCTCGTTCGTGTTTACATGAAACAACACATGAAAGTGTTAGTGTCACGCTTCACGCAGTGTCCTTCTGTAGTCTATAGTCAAACACTTAAGAGTCCATGGTTTTTTTTCAACTAGAATTTTTTAGATGAAATTTCCAAAAGTTTTGAAGATATACAGTGTAGTTTGAATTGACGCAAACAGTCTTAAAGATTTCAAACCACATGATGTTGTAAATAGGTCGTAGATCTCTGGAGAGCAAGTTCGCTGCACAAGTGTATGTTGTCTGATAATTCGATCATTAAAATTTAAATGAAAGAATTCTCAATATTATTTTTATTATTGCACTTTAAAGAAGATTTTAAAAGATTTTCCCTATATTTTGATATAGATACATGCTTGTTTTCTTAAATTCCTGTAAAACAGCAATCGATTGAAAAATGCTAGTAAAAGCTCAATTTTGCTAGTTGGAAAATAATCCACAAGCTAAAATTTGCTAGTAGTGAAAAAAGTTAATTTCGATCCCTGAGGGTGGTGTCAGGAGTGAATTTCTGTGGGGATAACCCCTGTCTATAGAGTGCCTGGGGGTATGCATGATCACTGGGTTTCATACAATAAAACTTGGTATCAGGGAATAAAAGTAGAGATTGTTTTTATAAATGTAGCAGTCAGCCGGGTTCGATCACCGGTGGCCAGTTAGCTCAGTTGGTAGAGCACCTGACTAGAGATTCAGGGGGCCCGTGTTCGAATCCTGGTCTGGTCTGTTGCATTTTTTCCCTTCCTGTTACATATGGTGCTGTAGACGAGCCCCTGGAACTGACAGGTAAAAATGCCTGCAAGGGGATAAAGATCCTGGGTTGATGTCTTCAGGTGTGAAGACATTTAAAGAGGGAGGAATGTAGCGGTCAGCCAAGTTTGATCGCTGGTGGCCATTTAGCTCAGTTGGTTGAGCATTTTCTCCCTTCCTGTTACATGAAAAACAAATGTCTCCCAAGCTCCCAAAATTGGAAGTGCTCAAAATGAAACCTCCTCCCTTTAATGTACTGCATGATATGGAAGAGAAAGCATGAGCAGGAACATAGCCATTATGAACTCCAATAAGCCACATAGGAGAAGTGGTTACAAACTATTTTACACCCCCCACCCCTCAGATCCACTATAACTTTAAGGATACCAATTGGATCCTTCTGTCCCTACAATATGCACATCTGCAAATGGCATTGAACTATTGTACAAAATTTCAAGTCTATTGGATAAGCCATATAATTGGAGTAGAAGCGTTCACATGCTATTTCAACATCCTCCACCCCTCTTGGATCCACTGTAAATTTTAGGAAAATAATTGGATCCTCCTGTCCTGAAAATATGCACATCTAACAATGGCAATAAAACATTGTACAAAGTTTCAAATCTATCAGATAAGCCATATAGGAGAAGTGTTCACAAGCTATTTTACATCCTCCACCCTTCTTAGATCCACTATAACTTTCAGGAAAATAATTGGATCCTCCTGTCCTGACAATGTGCACATCTACAAATGGCAATGAAGCATTGTACAAAGTTTCAAGTCTATCTGACAAACCATATAGGAGAAGCAGTCACAAGATTTTGTGACAGACGGAAGGACAGAAAGCACAAAAACAATATGTCTCCTTCTGAAAGACGGGAGACATGATTCTTCCAACCTTCATCTAGCATGGGTAAAAAAAATTTAAAAACTTTATATTTCAGTTAAATATTTTCAACTGAATCTTTCATTAGCATGTGAGAAACTTGGTGATGATTTTACCTGCAATTTTTATGACACTGTAAAACAAGTGATTTGATTAAGATAAATTGTAATTTTGTGTACACAAGGAGTTTCAAAAACAAAAATCCATTTATATGTGCATAGTACTTTTTTCCTCATGGTTGCAATTACAATGTACATGGGTAAAAGATTTGTTCATAGATTGGGGCATATTATACCTTCATTGTTTTTCTGCAGACTGTGCAGGGTTTGTTGTTCTTTTCCACGTTGTACGTCCATCTCAGCCAACATCTCGCGCCTCTTATTAATATCGTCAACCTCTGTGTGAAGACAAATTTACATTGCTTATGATGTTACTGCAGCATACTAATATCCTTTTGTATGGAAATTACAACCACTTGGTTAATGTGAGCTCCCATTCTATATGATAATGATAAATGAATTAGAAATTTTTATCATATCAATAAATTAAAGTACAGGTACATTAATTCTCTATATCTTTTTGACAAGATATATGTTTTTCTTATTTCTCCACGAACAATATTTTGTAAACTTTCCATGAACTTCATTTAATAATTAATGCATAGCAAACTTTCATAAAGACCAACATACCTTATAAACATGTAAAAATTAACATCAGTGACATATTTCTTTTCCATTTAAATTCTATTGTCTAACACTCAGTGTGGTGACCCCAATCTATAGATTGTGAATTCAACCCCTTCCCCCCAATTATTTCAGAACTACTTAACGGAATTTACAAGTACCAAAGAGACATATTGAATCTATTTATACGGTGGAGATACATGATACTTCCTTCTCTTGGACGAGTGGTAGCACAGACCTACATGCCTTCACGTCTCGTCTGAACGAATTCCATTGTACAATCAAGCTTCACTCATTTTAAAAATTCGACAGAAGAAATCAATTTTATTGATACTACAATGCGCCACAACCTAACATGTCACAGTTAAAAAATGTAACAATCTGCTTCAAACAACACAGAACTGTATCATTTCACGGACTATTCTATCAATGCATTATATAATATGAATTTGCTACTATAACTTAGTAATGTCTACATAAGAGTTTATTTTACATTTTTCTTGCCACAACCAGGAACTATCAAAATATGCCAACTATAAAATAGACATGATAATACACATCAAGTTTTTGTTGTTGTAGAAACATAAGATAGGATGCATGTGAATTGTACCTGATATGTAATAAAAACTTATGTATTATTGAGAAATTTCACGTACAGCAAATATGTGACAGAGAAATGAAAATAGAAACAGAAAACCCCAAACAGACAAGATATGTCAAACGGATAAACAGACATCACTGTACCATAACATACATCATGTCGAAAGGTGACTGTATAAAAATGAACCCATCCACTCTGATTTAAACAAAAATTGCCAAGAAAGATAAAGAGAAAGGGGCACCTTTTCTGAGGTCCTGTTCAGTCTGTTTGACTTCTTCCACGGCCTTTCTCAGTTCCTCTTGCCTCCTTTGTTGGCCGCCACTCTGAAGCCCATAGTCCCAGGTAAAGCCCCTCACTCCAACACAAAATCTCTCTACCATCTCTAGCTTTCTGAACTGTAGGTCTGTCTACACACCAAAATAGAATTCATGCCTGAAACTGGACACACTAAAAGCTGGAAAATAAATGATTTCCACATGGGAATTTTGAATTAATAATAATTCTTTGGTTTTCTGTTGATTATCACACACCCTAAAACTATATCACACTGGTAGTAAAGAACTAGACGGTGTGTTTTCTGCAATGTAAACATGAAGCAACTTTATAACACACATATGTGCAAGATATTGAAATTGTTTTAAAAAATTGCCCAGTTTTCATTGCATCAGGTCTAGTATATCAGAAAGAACTGTCACCTGTTGTGACAGTAAGTTCAAACAGCATTCTAAGTAGCATTTGAACAAGAAATGGTATGGCTACATTATAAGGAAATATACATCATATTTTCTGTCTTCAAAATGCATCCATATTGCTTGGAAATGGCACACTAAATACTGTTTTACAAAATTTCCAAGTGCAAGTGAATGCATTGCAAAAATTACATTTTACACACCTGAGGAACAAAATTGCCTTTCGAAAGACGGAGGTTTTGAAAAATGTTTCATTGAAAAAGGAGAGGGGGGATCATTAAAAGATATGAACCACTGTATCATTATACACTCTGCATTAATAAGAAAAGGTATCTTTAATATTTTACAGAAAGAGCATCGAGATAGGTCATTTAATGCCTAAAGGTGATGGTGCAGGGGTCACTCAGCAAGAAGTATGCTCAAAAGACTTTTTTTTTGTGTTTTGCTTTCAGGATGTAATTTTTTACATGTAAATAAAGACTCCGCCCAGTGAATACTGACATCCTACATGTAAAAATAGGACTCTATAGCAGTGAATCTGAAGACTTGAAACACACTGACCAGGTCTTTTTGGACACGTTGTTTTTTCCCCTCCAGCGAAGTCTTTTCTTCCTGTAGGATTTTTTCTTTGTTTTCTTCACATTTCAAATTCACCTCCTCTTGTATTAACAAGTTAGTCTAGATGAGCAAAATAAAATTACACTTACTGAGGGGAGATCAATGACAAAATCTAAATGTTCCAGAACAAGAGGCTCATGGGCCACATTGCTCACCTGAGTCACCTTGGTCCATATCTAAAGATTTTCCATAAATATTCGCATGTAAAACTTTGATCCCTATTGTGACCCCAACTTATCCTTGGGGGCCATGATTTTTACAAACTTGAATCTGCACTATGTCAGGAGGCTTTCATGTAAATTTAAACTTCTTTGGCCCAATGGTTCTTCAGAAGAAGATTTTTGAAAGATTTTCTCCCGGCCTATATATTTGTATGTACAACATTGATCCCCTATTGTGGCTTCATCCTACCCCCAGGGGCCATGATTTTAAGAAAACTTGATTCTGCATTATGTCAGGGAGCTTTCATGTAAATCTCAGCTTCTTTGGCCCAGTGTTTTCCGAGAAGAAGCTAGATTTTAAAAGATGTTTCTTTATATTTGTATATAATTCCAATGTTATTTATTACAGTTGTTTTGATTGGACAAAAATAAAGCTGAACAAGAGTTTACACATCAATAAATCCGAAAACGCAATGTATTCATACATGCTTGAAAACAAATAACGTAGTGCGGGGAAACTTTTCAAATTTTTGAAATTGTGAATACAGTAAATGAATTGGAATTATAAGAATCAAACATTCTTTTTAAAGAATTTATTGATGTGTAAACTCCAGACATTTTACTCACAAACTTAACATAAAAGTGCTTCGCACTTTAATTCAGTTTGTGAGTAAAATGTCCGGAGTTTACACATCAATAACTTCTTCAAAAAGAATGTTTCATTCGATAATAAAAATTTGATCCGCTATTGTGGCCCCATCCTACCCCAAGGGGGTAAGATTTTAACTTGAAACTGCACTATGTCAGGAAGCTTTCATGTAAATTTAAGCTCCTCTGGCCCAGTGGTTCTTGAGATTTTTAAATAACCCCACCCTATTTTTGTGATTATCTCCCCTTTGACGGGGCATGGCCCTTCATTTGAACAAACTTGAAAACCCTTCACTTAAAGATGCTTTGTGCCAAGTTTGGTTGAAATTGGCCCAGTTGTTCTGGAGAAGAAGATGAAAATGTGAAAAGTTTACATCGACGCAAATGACAAATTTTGATCAGAAAAGCTCGCATGTGTCTTTCCTCCATCATGTGAAGTCTACACTTACCTTTAAAATTAATTCCCTCTTCAACTCAATATGTTTTTTCTGTAATCTGTCTTTTCTAGCTAATGTTGACTGAATTCTGCACTTTACTGCAAAAACAAAAATTTAAAAATAGATATTTATTTAGCATTCCTGTGTTTGAGGATCGACAAATAGTATAAACGGGTAAAGAGGACAGGATGGGCAAGAATGCAAAGAGGTGGGGGGGGGGGGGGGGGGGGAGATAAGTGATCGAAGGAGGGACAAGCAGGGTAAAAGGAGGGAAGGAAATAGGGGGGTATGATGAAAAAGAATTGAAAAGGAGGGAGGAAGAGAGGGGAAAAGGAAGATGAGAGAGAAAGGAAACAGGGGGTAGAGAGGGTGGAAAGTGGTTCAAAAGGAAAGGGAAGAGTGAGGGAAAAGGAGAGGGAGGAGTGAGAGAAAGGAGAGGGAGGAGTGAGGGAAAAGGAGAGGGAGGAGTGAGGGAAAGGAGAGGGAGGAGTGAGGGAATGGAGAGGGAGGAGTGAGGGAAAAGGAGAGGGAAGAGTGAGAGAGGGAGGAATGAGGGAAAGCAGATGGGAGGAGTGAGAGAGGGAGGAAAGTGGTTCAAAAGGAAAGGGAAGAGTGAGGGAAAAGGAGAGGGAGGAGTGAGAGAAAGGAGAGGGAGGTGTGAGGGAAAGGAGAGGGAGGAGTGAGGGAAAAGGAGAGGGAGGAGTGGGGGGAAAGAAGAGGGAGGAGTGAGGGAAAGCAGATGGGAGGAGTGAGAGAGGGAGGAATGAGGGAAAGCAGATGGGAGAAGTGAGGAAAAAGGAGAGGGAGGAGTGAGAGAAAGGAGGAGTGGGGGAAAAGGAGAGGGAGAAGTGAGGGAAAAGGAGAGGGAGGAAAGGAGAGGGAGGAGTGAGGGAAAAGGAGAGAGAGGAAAGGAGAGGGAGAAGTGAGGGAAAAGGAGAGGGAGGAGTGAGGGAAAAGGAGAGGGAGGAGCGAGAGAAAGGAGGAGGAGTAAGGGAAAAGGAGGGGGAGTGAAGAAAGAAGAGAGTGAGAGGAAAGAAGAGGGTCCTAGGTGTTAAGAGAGTCTAAGGAAAGAGGATAATGGTGAGGGAGGAGTGAGAGAAGAGGATGAAAATGAAGGGGAAAAGAAAAGGAAGGGAAGTTACAATTGTAGCAGAAATCATTGGATTGTAGCGGGCTCGATCAGCCAGGTTCGGTCGCCGGTGGTCAAAGAGCTCATCAGTTGGTAAAGCACCTGACTAGAGTTTCAGGGAGCTCAGGTTCGAATACCAGTCTGGTCCATTGCATTTTCTCCTTCCTGTTACATTTTTAAAATGTCATTGACCATCCGAGCTGGACTTGCATGTGAAAGTTTTGCCAGGGGCAAAAAAAATCTGGGTTGAGCGTCTTTGAGGACGAAGACAATATTTAAGAAGGTTTGTAGCAGTCAGCCGGGTTTAATCACCAGTGGCCAGATAGCCCAGTTGGTAGAGCACCTGACTAGAGATTCAGGGGGTCCGGGTTCAGTCTGGTCCATTGCATTTTCTCCCTTTCTGTTACAGGTTTTAATTGATCTAAACAATTTATTATTCCAAGTAGAAGAACTGAAGATCCCTTAATTTCCCACACTTGAATCAAACGCACATTCGAGCACTTTCACTGGTGATAGCCTAATACATGCAACGTTGAGATAGGCCTCTACTAGGTATACTATATGATGGAAAATAAATTTGGCCTTGTCTGGAAATCACAGTCAAGGATGTAGGGCTGATCTCGGCTTGTAAAATTAAGCTTGAAAAGAGAGAGAGAGAGAGAGAGAGAGAGAGAGAGAGAGAGAGAGAGAGTGAACATATAGCATAGACCTATATGGTTTTTTCTCTCTATTTTTTATCAACTTAAAACTATTTATGCCGAGCCGAGTCGGGCGGTATCAAAATCGTTATAGACGTGCACCACAGGGGCATCTTATCCACTCTGTTCTCTATCACACATATATAAATACACTTATCCGCTCTGTTCTCTATCACACATATATAAATATTTATATATGTGTGATAGAGAACAGAGCGGATAAGATGCCCCTGTGCGTGCACTGACGGTTTATTTCATAGAAGAAAGTTCTTACAATCGTGGAGATATTTTTTCTTCTGCTGTGCATGCAGCTCCGAATGAATAATCTGGTTAAATAGATCGTCCAAACTGGTCATCTTACTCGTGTCCAATTAAAGGCTGTTTGAACTTTACGCGTCTGCGGGTTTTGGCGATTTGCGTCATAGATCTCGGGCGTTTTCCTTGCTGGGAATTAAAATCAGGAAACAACCCGAAATAATCCGAAAAGTTTGTTGTCAAAACACTGACTCATTCGTCCAGGTAATGTCCAAGAATAGAATATTACTAAACTGATTTTAAATTTGGAACGACCACCGGGTATAAAGGCGTTTTATTGAGACGTGATTCAGAATGGCAGAAAGCGGTATCACAGATTTCACCGACAAGGAGGAATTTTCTAAGATGGAAACCGAGGAAAACCCGGCCTCAAGCTCTGAGGTAACCCAACCAGCATGTACTGCCGTAGAGACGACCGAATGTGAAGACCAGCACTTGTCAACGTTCTTAGAAAGGACGAAATGGTAGGCCTACTCTGAGTCAGTTATTTGTATTTACCGGAAACTGTCATACATTAATCAATTCATTGACAAAAATTATTAATTTCAGATATTTTCTTAAAATCTTACAACACTGATAACTTTAGTTCTTAATTTCTTAATCTGTACATTTGAACAGTAAAGACCCTTCAATGAATAAAAGTTTTGAAAATCAGACATTTAAGTTAATTTGATACAGCTGTGTTTTACCTATTTTAATTTTGAATTATTTCATTAAAATTAAACTTCTGAAGTAAAAATAATAAGGTGGTGTGTCTTCAGTCACAATTATAGCCTTCAATCCCCAGTTTTTTTGACATTCTGTCATCTGGTAGCATTACTTTACACTATCCCCATTTGTGATTGCAGTGACCGCATGTATGAACTGCGACAGATTCAGTACGGAGAGAGGCCCGTGACAAGTACCGGGCATATAAATGCCATTGACAATTTTTTTGCCAAGCATGTACAAGCTCATGAAGCAAAACTAGAGTCCGGAAAGGAGAATGTTCCAGTCAACGTGGAAAATGTGGACGAAATTCGCCCCGAGACAGTGGTGGTCGAGATTCAGGGCTTGGTGGAGCAGCAGAGAGTGTCGAATGTTTTGGGTACGGCGTTCAGAAGGCGACTAGAGAACATCATACGTGGCACACTGACAACTGTGTCCAGAGGTCCAAGAGCTTCACCTCAACCCACTGCGTCTCACAGCCACACCCCACAAACATCGCCTCACAGCCACACCCCTCAAGCATCACCTCACAGCACAAATGCTGCAACACCCAACATGTCTCGAGATGGAACTCCATCTGTTGTGCTACCTCCAAACAGTCTATCTCGAGATGGTACACCAGTGGAACGAGATCTACAGCACAGCGTGAGAGAAGTCCATCAACTTCAGAGCGAGGTAGAACGTAGCAGAAGCAACAGCATCATAAGTTCCAGAAGCGCTTCATCCACAAACAGTAAGAACATGAACACACCAAACAGCGAGAATATGAACATGTCAAACTTCATGTAAACATAGAAATTTATTTTGTTAATAATCCAATAAATAAATCTTCTCAGTCTTCTGGGATTAATTTCATTGAATTTGATTAAGAACCATCATTTGTTTTGCTTTTCAGCAAATGAGAATATCAATCCTCCACAACCAGCTGTTAATCACCAACAAGTCAATGGGTAAATAGAACTAAATGCATGCCATCTTTCCTAAGACTATTCTACAAACTCTAAAAAAGTTCAATATCCATGCCCAGTTTCATACTTGAATAAAAATTTCAGACACCGCTGAAGATAATGAAAATGGTATATCACAATATTTTAGATATGTTGAAATTGATTGGATAATGCGATGTGTGATTATTGAAGATTTGTTCAGGTTTATATTTTGTAAACATATCCTGTGTGTTATATCTGTTGATTTTTGAAACATACTCATATGCCATTACATTTTCCCCTATAGTTTCGATGTTAACCTTGGTGCCATTCCTCTACATGTTGTGGAAGAAGCGCATCGAGAAGACATGGTACAGGAGATCAGCGAACTGGTTCACAGGCAACTTGTTACGTCTACACTAGGCGGAAACTTCCGCACCACCCTGGAGCTCACTATGAGGGTAAGATTACAGAATTTGTTGCCAAGACAAAATACATGAAGCTCTGTCACAGTTTAATCAAAATCAGATTTCTTAGATCCACACCGTATACTCTGCATAAGAGTCTAAAAGGCATGGGTTTAAGAAGTCTGATTTTAATTAGATTGCGCTCTATCAGTGCAGTGCATCATAGTAATGCACAATATCATAAATATTGCATATAGTTTTGGGTGACATTGTCAAATACTACCCTCTGAAAACATAGTCAACAGAGACACAAAAAGGGTAGGCAGTTTAAATTGCATGTTGTATAGCAATTAAATGCATGAAAGAACAGGGTGAGTTGTTAGTGTTTCCCTTGCTAACATGTGAAAACTTTTAATGCAGGATCACCTCAACACAACAGACACTGACGGACAAAGAGTTCAGGAATTCATACAGTCTCTACAACCCACACAACCGATCATCCGAAACGACTTTTCTCACCTTGGACTGCCACCCCAGCAACAAGGAGCAGATAACTGGGACAATATTTCTGTCACTAGCGTCAGTGCTCAAGCAGTGCCTTACACACAGGTAAAAAGTAGTACAAGTAATAGTACAATGGGTAAAAAGTAGTACAACTTTTATTACTACAGGTAGAAAGTCACATACTCTGATAAATTGCTGTAATATTAGGTTGTAAACACAGAAATTCATTTTTTTGTGATAAATCCCTATAATTGAATGGGAGCATTTGAAATCCTTTGTTTTCATATTGGGATTTTTATATTACATACATACGTACAATCAGAGGGGACATTTTTTTTATTGAAGTTTTACTTCATAAACATGATTAATTCATATATATCATGATAATATGAATGTTGTTATGTAATGAAGTGAATTAATGAATTCTGAATTTAGTTGACCCAGGGAATAGAAGGATTGATATAAAAAAAATCACAACTTTAGGAATGTTCAAAAAATTCTGTGAATGCATGTGTCAATTAATTTCACAGAAAACTATAATGCTAACTTGCATTTCCTTCTAGTAGAAGTGAGAAAATATTAATTTTGATATTTAATTGTCCAGTCCAACCTGTACCTGAGTAGAGAGATGACCAGTCTGAAAGCCCAGGTAGAAGAAATGAAGAACATGCTCAAAGTCAGCTTTGACCTTCAACTGGACATTCAGCGGGCCATTCGACAGGAAGTGGCAGCGGCCATGTCTGAAAAGTCAGGTAAGTACAGATAGGTTAAGGTTATAAGGGACACAACTAGTCACAATATCTAACTAGGGGCACCTGTCTTTTCAGGATTTCACTGACCCCAGAGAGATGTGAAGCTAGCTATTGTTTGATCTATCAAAATGTGTTGTTATTAAGATGTAAAGTGTAAATTAAATATTCAGTGGATACATTGAACAATCTTCTGAATATTCAATGGATACATTGTATAGTCTAAATATTCAATGGATACATTGTATAGTCTAAATATTCAATGGATATATTGTACAATCTTCTGAATATTTAGTGATTACATTGTACAATATATGAATTAACCAATCATTCCTACCTAAAACATTTTATTTCTTTATTTATTGAGTTTTGAATTACTGAAATTTAATATGTAAAACCACATTACAATCTGTCTATATAATTGTACACAGGAAAATTTTGCATCTATTTAGTTTCCTCCATTTCACCTCAATAGACACATTTAAAATTGGGCAAAATTAAATTCCTTCTTTGTGGTAAAGTAGTGAACAATGGATGCCTGAGAATTTGAAATGGAGTAAATTGGTTAACCATTACCAATGCATATCAGCAGACATAAAACTTGGCAAAAATTTTCCAACCTAATTTTTCTTCATGTTCCAAATTATGATTTTCACCACTGTTATTGAAAACTGTTAAAATCATGACACGTTTTGCAGATGGAACTCGTGAGACTGCCACTTCTCGACGTTCTCGGCCAGTCAGCGACTCCCACTGTCTGATATGTCTGGACAAATTCTCTGACTCTGTTCTCTACCAGTGTGGTCACATGTGCGTTTGTTATGGCTGTGGGCGACAACTCATGTCCCGAGGGTCTAACTGCCCGGTATGTCGAGCACCAATCAAAGACATCATTAGGGCCTACAGGTGCAACTCCGACTGAAGTGATGAGCAGGTGTAAAATTTGAACTAAAGACAGCAAGCTAAAATGTAGCTTACCACATCTATGTGGAACATATAGCCATTCATAGGAGTCCTTTAACTAGCATCATGTGAAGCTAACAGAACATCATACATTACAAGTCACATTGAATGCGACTGAACTTGATGGTCCATTTCTCTCATTCACATATCACCTATCAATTCAGATGTGATGGTCTGTGCAGGGGTTGAGACTAATGTTAGTCCTGTAGTTCGAGTCAAGTGAAATTTGCAGGACTACTACATGTAGTCGTTGACAGTAAGCTGGCGTAGTCAAGTGATCGAGATGGACGGCTATATCACAATGAGAATTACAGATTAACTCATTCAAGAATCTAGGATCTGGTGTCAATCATAAATTAAAAGACTTACCACTGTGTAATTATGTATCAGCCTTATAGGGCTCTGGTGCTTTACCTTACACCACCGAGACATCCCAAGATGGAGGACGTCACCTGTCCTCAAAGGAAAAAGACAAATATTTGGGATTTCAGAAATGACTTGTCATAACATACTGATACTGCAATTATCCTCAATAGAAGCATTCTCATTAAATCAGATCATTAGCTTTAAATCATTTGCATGGTTTGTAATGATGAATGAACCTCTATGTTATGTTTGCATCTTACTTAAACACCTTTAAATAACCCCTATTTAACAGTCTCAGTTTAAGTGATTTCTGATTTAGCTATAGGTGTCTAATTACCTGGTACTGTCCAGTGAATTGACAACTGTCCATTATTTTTAAAACTGGACAGCGACTGCCCTGTATTAACAATAATTGACAGTAATTGTAAATAACTTATTGGACACCCACAGGTAACTTACTAGATTGTACATGTTTAAGTTTTCTATGCAAAAACCTAAAATAACGAAGGATTCTATAACAAAAATATGATTTGCCATTTATTTTGTAACATGCATTGCATTACATGAACAATATGAAAACATGCATGCACTGATTGTTGATTGAATGTGCCTGTTTTTGCCCTTTGGTCAGCACAATCTAGGCCTGTAGTGCTGTGCTGTTGTTTTTGCCCGAAATAACGAAAAGACGACAGAACGAAAAGTCGAAAAGACGACAAATAAAACCCGCAAATTAGCGACCTAACTTGTCGTCTTTTCGCTTGGAGTTTTGTCGTCGATTCGAGGCGAAAAGATGACAAAATGAAAAGTGAACAAAACGATAATTCGCGACTTTTCGCCTCGAAATAACGAAAAGTCGACAAGACGACAAAATACAGATTTTCCCGTTATTTTGCTATCTGATTTTCTAGGAATTCAATATGTTTGCTGCGCGTTTTCGACAATTATTAATTATACATTTACAAAAAGGAAACAGGTAAAAGTAAATTATGGTTCTTATGTACTTGTATTCTACCGAAGAAATCTTTTTTCTTTTGTTGTTGTTGTAAATGTTAATCTAGGCATATTGAATTGGAAGTTGGGATGGGAAGGGGCCCTGGTCTCTCCCCTTTTGACAATTAACTTTTCCCGTGGTTTTTTTTTTTTTTTTAACATACAAATCTCATAGTTTCAATATGGATTGATTTGCCCCCCCCCCCCCCTTTTTTCATTCTTAAAGTAGTAGTTAAAGGTAGTAGATGTTTGAAGTGCTGAATTGAAGAATACGTGCAATGAACTACACTATACCCCCCCCCCCCCCCCCCTTCTACGAAGTAGGAGAGTGGGAAGCCGGAGTTGATTTCACACTTGCAATGAGTTAGTTCATTGCAAGTATTCAATGATCCAAAAAGGTATGTTTTTTTACAAAATCTTTGTATGAAAAAGGGTTTACTATTGTAGGGGACTTGTTTGATGGTAAAGGCAACTATATGCGTTTTAAAGATGTTCTTGGCCTAATGTTAAATATTGCAAGTCAAACTCCACTACAAGACCCTTTCAGCCAGGCTTATGAAAATATTGAATAGGAAAGGTTCTAAGGCAATATATGATATATTTTTGTCTTCCCAAAAGTACAATAAACCAAAATGTGAATCTAAGTGGACCAAAGAACTCAAGTTAAAGGAGGATCTTGATTGGGAACAGATTCATAAAAAATATTTTTCAATTACATTAGGTTAATATGGTTCAATTTTAGAATTATTCATAGAATCCTAGGCACAAATAAGTACTTATTTCTGTCAAAAATCAGAGATGATAATTTATGTTCTCTGTGTTGAATTGAAGCTGAAACAATTCTGCATGTTTTCTTTTATTGCCAAAATGTTTGTCCATTATGGTCCCTTTTAGAAAAATGGATATTTGAAAAATGTAGAAAAAGACTAAATTATGATGCAATTACAGTAATACTAGGTCTTCCTAGTTAATCTAATGATATTGCTTGTCAAAAGGTATATATTCCAAAAGAAAAAGGAAAAAATATTATTTCAGAATGTAGTCAATTACTTAAAAACATATAAATTTGAAGAACAAAGCTGATGTGTTCAAAACAAGATGGTTGAACTGGAAATGTTTATTTGAAGATACATGTATTTAATAATTTACCAATAGTTTGTTTCCATGTCTTCCAGCCATGATGTACATGTGTGTATGCAGTGATTGTTTGAAATTAAAAAAAATCATATTGAATTCCTAGAAAATCAGATAGCAAAATAACGGGAAAATCTATATTTTGTCGTCTTGTCGACTTTTCGTTATTTCGTGGCGAAAAGTCGCTAATAATCGTTTTGTCGACTTCTCATTTTGTCGTCTTTTCGCCTCGAAAAGACAATAAAACGCCAAGCGAAAAGACGATAATGTAGGTCGCTAATATGCAGGTTTTGTTTGTCGTCTTTTCGCCTGTAATTTGTCGTCTTCTCGCCTCGAAAAGACGACAAACTATAAAATGGCACAAATCAACCACCATATTTCACCCCTCTCAAGAATATTTCACTCATGTGGAGATGTCACGGGACTGCAAAATGTAGGCCTATGCTTGGTGCTTACTGCCTTTGAGAAGGGAGGGTTCCTTAACGTGCTTCACCTGCTATAGTTCGAAATAGATGCGTTTTTCTGACCTTTTTTTTAATGATTTTGATATTTACAGGCACGGTCAATCATAAAAAAATCATTAAAAAACCAGGAAAACGTCATATATTTCGGACTACACCTGCTGTTACACGGGACCTCGGTTTTTGCGGTCTCATCCGGAGTACCACCCTATTTAGTGGTCTCTTACGACAAGCAAGGGATACTGAGGATCACCCGGATCCCCACAGGACACAGAAAAATTGAAATTTACTTGCACATGAAAATTCTCTGACATAGTGCGCATTACAGCATTGTAAAGTGTTTCAAACACTCATCCAAGGGCTGATCACGCTCGCCGTTGCTTAACTTTTGCGATCAAGATAGATGCTCTACCGCATCATTAGAAAAGCTATCTCTATAGCGAGGTAATTCAAGTTCCCTCTTATACTGTCCGCTACACCCTCCTCCCCCCACACACACTCTGAGAAGCTTTGTCCCGAAGTTTAGCGCGAGTTCTCTCCGAGAGTTTGTCTAATACGTAACAGAGACGAAAAGTAACATTTTTGGGTGATCCTAAATGCATATCTACAAAACATACGAAGAAAAAAAAATATTTTGGTAAAAAAAAATTTAATAGTAATGATGGGGGTGGGGGTGGGTGGGTGCTGATCCATGCCCCAAGTGCCTGTGTCCCAGAGCTCCAAAGAAACTATACCCGAAGCAGGCGTCCCACCCAACACCAAAGTCATTACGCTGCCACCAATTTGTATTGTGTATAGCGGACACCCATCCAAGGGCTGATCACGCGATTAGAAATACTTTACCACATCATTAGAAAAGCTAGCTATCTAGCGAGACAATATAAGTTCCCTCTATATTGTTCGCTACACTATGTTAAGATCATGGCCCCTGGGGGTAGGGTGGCCACAATAAGGGATCAAAGTTTTACAATTGAATATAATATGGAGAATCTTTTAAAATCTTCTCAAGAACCATTGGACCTGAAAGTTGAAATTTACATGAAAGATTCCTGATAGTGCAATTTCAAGTTTGTGAAAATCTTGCCCCCCCCTCCCCCCCTCCCCCCCCCCCCCCCCCCGGGTAGGGTGGGGCTTCGATAGGGGGTCAAAGTTTTACATTCTGATATAGGGAAAATCTTCTCAAAAATCACTGGTATGATATAACAGGGACTGCACAGAGTTGGTTCATTTTCTAATAAATCAATCATTTTTATCTCATTCATATACAGGGACTCAAAATAGTTCAAGTGAAAAAAATAACAACAATGAAATTAATGCAATTTATTCAGGTATTGACGATTAAAAATTATGCAAATGATACGAGCTCAATTTTTTTCAAATTGTTAGAGAAATCATAGGCGTAGCTTGGGTTCGAATATTACTGAGGCATGGGGGCTGCGCTCCCCAGAAGCTATCGACATTTTAACAACGTAAAAGGTGTTTTTTTTTACCGAGGCAGCTGACTCGGTTGCCTCAATGGAAGCTACGGCACTGGAAATTTTCGACTAATCCATGTTTAATTCATATGTTTATTCTTAAAACGACAACCGCCATCTGTAGTAGAAGATGAGAGAGACCTGTAAGTATATAAGTGAAATTCGTAATCACAAGGAGCATACAATCGGGGTAATGTTAATTTACATGTTATGAAATGGGCGCGAGTTACAATGTTGAAGTCATTGTGCAAATAGAACGAATGCTACTCACCAGCGTAAATGAACGCTGAACGAGCTCCGCTACGTTGTCTGCCTACAGAAATAAGTGTTACATAGACATTAATGGTAATAATTGTCATGGTATAAATTATGATGATAATTGTAACGGCACAAAAAATATTCGCAGCTATTTTTTTTTTTTTTCATTTTAAAACATAAAACAAATATTTGTCAGTGATATTCAAAATTTATTTGCTTATTTGTGAAGAGATTTATACAACAATAAAACTTTTTGTCCAATGAAAATTATAATCATTTCGAGTGTATGGTTATGCAATATCGAAGCCCTCAAGTGGACAAAGAATTAAGAAATTTGGGGAAGTATTATTTTTAAAGTTTATTTATTAAATCAAATTTACTGCCCCAAGTGAAGATTGAATATAAAGCAGATGCAGAAATTCACTATATAATGAATACCCACTTCCGCCCGCTTTTGAATTCACGACCTACTAGCAGCACAGGCACCTGCAGTATGGACACTACTACCCTTCCCCCCCCCCCCCTTCTGAAAATTTTTTGCGGCAATAATTTCTCCGAAATGTGTGGATTTCCTGTAAATCCCATCCCATTTTCGATTTTATCATGATAAAACGAAAGCATTCGTACCTGGGTTTGTTATTGACATTGTAGTTGTTTGTGCGATCTGTGACGTAGTTGACCGCATCGTCTCTGATGACGTCAGAGGTACTGTTGTGGTCATTATGGAATTGGTGGTCGAGGTGGAGGGTATTGTAGTTGTTGTCGCCTCAGCGACAGACGCTAAAGTGTCTAAAAAATGTGAAAACCGTATATGTATGTAGACCTCTGTTTCCGTAGTAATATAAACGGTCTGGACTGTTCATGTACATATAAATATATTTACATGTAAAAAAGGAAAACAATTAAGCGATGATATTGCATAAAGTCTTCTTTAACAATAAAGATAAAATTATAGATTTCACAAAAACTGGTCACATCAAGATTACTAACATACATACAGTTACACATATTATTATGATACATACAGTTACACATATTATTATGATACACACAATTACACACATTGTTATGATACTTACAGTTACACACATTATTATTATACAGTTACATATATTATTATGATACTTATAGTTACACATATTATTATGATACACACAGTTACATACATTATTATGATATTTACAGTTACACATGTTATTATGATACTTACAGTTACACCTATTATTATGATACTCACAGTTACACATATTTAGTATGATACTTATAGTTACACATATTATTATGATACTTATAGTTACACATATTATTATGATACTCACAGTTACACATATTTAGTATGATACTTATAGTTACACATATTATTATGATACTTATAGTTACACATATTATTATGATACTTACAGTTACACATATTATTATGATACTTACAGTTACACATATTTAGTATGATACTTATAGTTACACATATTATTATGATACTTATAGTTACATATATTATTATGATACTTACAGTCACACATGTTATTATGATACTTACAGTTACACATATTATTATGATACTTATAGTTACACATATTATTATGATACACACAGTTACATACATTATTATGATATTTACAGTTACACATGTTATTATGATACTTACAGTTACACCTATTATTATGATACTCACAGTTACACATATTTAGTATGATACTTATAGTTACACATATTATTATGATACTTATAGTTACACATATTATTATGATACTCACAGTTACACATATTTAGTATGATACTTATAGTTACACATATTATTATGATACTTATAGTTACACATATTATTATGATACTTACAGTTACACATATTATTATGATACTTACAGTTACACATATTTAGTATGATACTTATAGTTACACATATTATTATGATACTTATAGTTACATATATTATTATGATACTTACAGTCACACATGTTATTATGATACTTACAGTTACACATATTATTATGATACTTATAGTTACACATATTATTATGATACTTACAGTCACACATATTATTATGATACTTACAGTTACACATATTATTATGATAATTACAGTCACACATATTATTATGATACTTATAGTTACACATATTATTATGATACTCACAGTTACACATATTTAGTATGATACTTATAGTTACACATATTATTATGATACTTATAGTTACACATATTATTATGATACTCACAGTTACACATATTTAGTATGATACTTATAGTTACACATATTATTATGATACTTATAGTTACACATATTATTATGATACTTACAGTTACACATATTATTATGATACTTACAGTTACACATATTTAGTATGATACTTATAGTTACACATATTATTATGATACTTATAGTTACATATATTATTATGATACTTACAGTCACACATGTTATTATGATACTTACAGTTACACATATTATTATGATACTTATAGTTACACATATTATTATGATACTTACAGTCACACATGTTATTATGATACTTACAGTTACATATATTATTATGATACTTATAGTTACACATATTATTATGATACACACAGTTACACACACTATTATGATACTTACAGTTACACATATTATTATGATACTTACAGTTACACATATTATTATGATACTTACAGTTACACATATTGTTATGATACATACAGTCACACATATTATTATGATACTTACAGTTACACATATTGTTATGATACTTACAGTTACACATATTGTTATGATACATACAGTTACACATATTATTATGATAATTACAGTCACACATATTATTATGATACTTACAGTTACACATATTGTTATGATACTTATAGTTACACATATTATTATAATACTAAGTAGTCCAAAATATCTTATGTTTTCCTGGCTTTTTTATGATTTTGATATTTACCGTGCCAGTAAAACGTTTTCCTGGCACGGTAAATATCAAAATCATAAAAAAGCCAGGAAAACGTCAGATATTTCGGACTAAGTACTCAGTTACACATATCATTATGCTACAATTACACACATTATGATACTTACAGTTGCACACATTACAAAGAACGGGACACGTGTATGGTACGTTAGCATACTGGGCACACTGGGCGATGGTCACTGACGAACCACAGAAAGAGGGGTCAGGCGTCAAAGTGGAGCAGTTCACTGTAAAATAAATGTTGTCCACAATAAGGGTCAGAATCAATCAGAGTAAACGTCACAACTAGTCACAATAAATGTCACAATTAGTCAAGTAAATGCCATGGTCAGTCACATGAAACGTCACAATTAGTCACAATAAAGATCATGGATAGTCATAATAAACGTCACAATTAGTCTCAAACGTCACAATTAGTCACAATAACCATCACGGTTAGTCACCATTCGACAAACTTCGGTAGATTCCGGTACCCTCCGGTACACTTCATCTGTATGACGGTAAGTGATATGTAGCTACGCCTAACATTTGCAAAAATCATCTATTTACTCTCCCGGATAAACTTCCGCTTTTGGAAAGTAGTGATCAAAATATGGTGTTTTAAATTAATTTATCAAGTTTTCTTTTCACTGTTAAACTGTCCTTTATTTCGAAAAAACCCCACCATAATTTTAAAAGAGAAATAGTTACAAACATTGAGAGTGTTTTAAAAGAATTATGTTAATATGGACTGTATTTCACGGGAGCTGTCAGTAGTTCCAGTTGATCAGTGACGTTAAACATGTTGTTATAATATATTGTGTTACTGTATACGTACTATGGTGGAAAACATCATACATCCGAGGTTAGATGGATTCGACCGCGGTGATTCGAGTGAATTAGTCACAATAAACATCATAATTAATCAAAATAAACGCCATAAATCACAATAAATGTCACAATTAGTCACAATAAATGTCACAATTAGTCATAATAAAGGCAATAATTAACACAATAAACGCCATGGCTAGTACCAATAAACGTCAAAATTAGTCACAATACATATCAAAATAAATGCCATGACTAGTCACAATAAATATTAGAATTAGTCACAATAAGTCGCAATAAACGTCACGATTAGTCGAAAAAAATAATATCACAATTAGTCACAATAAACGCAATGATTAGTCACAATAAATGTCACAATTAATCACAAAAATCGTGATGGTTAGTCACAATAAACGTCAAAATTAGTCACAATAAACGTCATGATTAGTCACAATAAACGTAATGATTAGTCACAATAAATGTTACAATTAGTCACAATAAATGTCATTATTAACCATAGTAACCGTCATGATTAGTCACAATGAACATCACAATAAGTCACAGTAAACGTTACAATTAATCACAATAAACGTCACAGTGACAATAAATATCGCAATTAGTCACAATAAAGGTCACAATAACCGTCATGATTAGTCACAATAAATGTCAAAATTAGTCACAATAAATGCAATGATTAGTCACAATAAATGTCACAATTAGTCACAATAATCGCCGGGATTAGTCACAATAAATGCCACGATTAGCCAGAATAAATGTCACAATTATTCAAAATAGACACCACAGTTAGCCAATGTGAAAATGGCCTGCATATGTATGTAAACTTTGGTTTATTTAAGGAATCGCTTTCCATTTTGTTGGGTATGTGAGGTGATTAACTACAATGGAAAACGTGTTAATTTATGCATACATCTGTAACAGCTTCATCGTTATGCAAATAACCACATGTTACATTGTAGGTGATCATCTCACATACCTAAGATCCCTTATATTTATATTTGAAATGAAAATGAAAACATAAAATCGACGTATGAAAAATACCGCCCGATATTAAAGGGACTGATTCACGATTTCCCCCCAAAATTTTCTTTTTCACTTTTAGTGATAAAAAAAAATTAAGGTTATACATTATCACAGTAGCTCATTTTAGAGAGTTTAATATTTGCTTTGTAAACAGAGATTGCGGTATGTTATTGTTTACGAAATTTTCAAAAGAAATGGATATCGATCTGAATTTATTATATCTTTCACATTTCAAGCATGTTTGGGGTAGATGTGTCATCTAAAAGTAAAAATTTGTGACTATGCAAAATTAAGATGCTTTATATTACAAAATCAATATTTCACTTGTTTGTTTGTATACATAAAAAGATTCAAGTCTTTGTTTACATAACACAGATTTAAGGCTAAAATATCGCTTTTATTCTTGCATTCAGAAGGTCAAAATTTTGGCTGTCCATATTAAATGAGTTATATTTATAATGTTTACCATCAGAAAGGAAAAATATTTTTATCGAAAATCGTGAACCAGTCCCTTTAATTGAAACACACATGACATTCCATATTAATTTTCATAGTCCTCGCCCACTGACATCATTCATTTACATGCAGGTGAGAATGTGTATGTATTAACTATTGGATTTATGTAATTATCATTAAATTATCATTAAAATTGAACTAAACTTGAGTACCGCCCGTTTAATCATCATTATAGTTGTTTTCTAGATTTATTTTTTTCTATTTGGAAATATTTGGACAATCAAAAATGTCCTGTAAAAATGTAAGTAATTTATATATGAAAATATTTAAAATCATATGTCATATGCCTACCCCAAATCAGGGCACATACATATCCTTAAATCAATTTTAAGAAATATTGCCGTTTAGACTAAACAACCTCTAAAATGAGACGGTAGAAAAAGGTTTAATTAATCATGATGGGATAGAAGGCCTCCGAGTTTATTCAGGGTTAACATTGATTTAAAAAAAACACCTTTTGTAGCAAGAATTGTTATCACCCCACCCCCACCCACCTTCCCAACCCGTGGTAAAGAAAGGAAGGGGATATATTACTATGTATAATCTCCCTGTCTGTCGTAATGTTTCATCTAAAGATATACATGTAGGGTTCTTTTTATCAGTTGCAGTAATGAATATAGCAGATCGAGAGTTAGGGCTGCCACATTCTTTTCCGTTACATGTAATTTTACATACAAAGTAGGATGTAGTGGGTGCCCCCCCCCCCCCCTATTTTATTCTATATAGTAGAACTGAATGGTAACTAAGGGTGAATGTTTGAACTGATAAATTGAACACGTGTTGAAGGGTGACCTCTCACCTCCCCTCGATAAGATTTTGAAGTTGGGGAGGGGGTATTATTAAATAAAATTTGAAAGTGATTTCAAAGTAGTTGTCCCCCTCTCCCACTTTTCAATGCGGAGTTATCACTGTTGTCAGTATATATCGAGTGTCTAGGAGGGAGAAGTTACGGCGTTATAAAATATCTCGTCAATATTACGTAGATATGGTAAACATTTTCTAAGTTCATATTAAATCCTGAGTCAAGAAAACCACTCACGTGCACACTGGATGCCCGTGTAGTAAGGTCTGTTCAGTGAGCACTGACACGTGCACGTGGTCAAGTCCAGTATACCATCGTTTTCACATATCACTCCATCACAATCTGAAAGAAAGCGCCGGTACTGTGAGCTGCAAATCACGTGGTTTCTCCAAAAAGTACACAGATCTACAGGACACGTGGAGAGGTTACATTATTCGATTGAACTTCCTAATTCTGCCTACAATTCAATCATATAAGTACACTATTTCCAAAAGTTGGTGTGCTATAAAAAGGACTGCAATACGTGGACTATAGGCATGCGTTTCTAAAAGATTTTAATATTCTAGGTTGAAATAAAATTAAGTTTTAAAACAGATTTTTGTTTTTTAAAATCTTGAAACGAGCAAATATTTTGATATGAGTCTTATTGCTAGCGCTGGTGATATATTGGCCTAATGGATATGAACTATATGTATCTTTGATATTTAACTTCAGAATTAAAAGTCGTCCTTGTATTAATTTGATCTGGCTTGCATTTCTCAAAAAAAACAAAATCAATGAGTTTCCTTTTATTTCAGCAGTCAAAATTTGTTGCAACGAGATTATAATAGCTCTAATCTGAAAATTTTATTTTTAGATAAAATGTGCTGTTTCGATAGTTTTGTATGTAACTTAAGTCATTCTCATTCATAAAATCAAAATTAAGCGTAAGATTTTATCAAAATAAAGATTTTGTTTCTATTGAATATATAGCGTTATATAGAAATCAATTTTTGTACGGGAAGACAAGAATGTAATTTTACTTCATTCAGAGCCTCTGGCATGGGTAGGTTTTCTAATACAAATATTAATAACAAAAGTTTATAAACCTAATTTTCTTTTGTCATTAAAATAGTAAATCACAATTTTGCAACAAAAAATTTCGACACCTAAAATGAGAGCTAGTAGTATTACTTTAAGGTAGCTGCAGAACTGTAGCTCTCTGAAAAAATATTTTGACGGAACAGAGAGCTTCAGATCTACCCCTTACAAAAACCTTCGATTTACGGCGCACAAAAAGCTGCGCACGGTTGAGGCCTGATATCGTTGTATTCTTGTGTTGCTGTCTCATAAATTCAATTAAAAAAAATTCTTAACGTATTTTCCTACTATATTTGTGTCCAAACATACCTTCAAATTATCAATTTAAAGCCCCATACGACCCGAAAACTCACAGCTTCAAATGATTTCGTTTGTTGACATAGCCATGTTAGGTAGCCGGGTCAATTCGAACCCTTTTGCTGCTGGTATCTATTAATAAAATTCGTTATAAGTTATGTATTCGTTCTTCATTTATCATCAACACGAATAATTAATAGAAATTTAAAAATATAGTTTTTCTAAAGGTAAAATAAGCTCTTGATTAATGAAAATGCTACAAAAGTCCAATATGATCCCTAACACTCGTGTGGCAGGGATGGAGACTGGACCAGACTAATGAAAGCCGCATTGCCGTAAGTTAGCAATTTGAATAATTATTATTTAAAGAAATTTGGATGATATATTATTTAAAATATTTAGCTAAAATATTTGTGAGGATATTAGTTCACATCTAGACGGTTTGTGCAAGTATGGAAATGAACCGGGATTCGAATTGACCGGCTACCTCAAAGCTGTGAGTTTTCGGGTCGTTTGGGGCTTTAATCAATATTTGAAGGTATGTTTGCACACAAGTATAGTAGGAAATATGTTAAGAATTTCAAATCTGTAAGTTTTCGGGTCGTTTGGGGCTTTGATTAATATTTGAAGGTATGTTTGGACACAGGTATAGTAGGAAAATATGTTAAGAATTTTTTATATTAAAGTTTTGAGACAGCAACACAACAAGAGATGTTTGTAAAACACATATCCCCCCCCCCCCCATGGTGCAAAATTGAAAAGGGTTATATACACACACATCATTTAATTGAGAGTAGTATCATCAATTCAAAATACTGAGCAGACAATATCTTCCTATGTCAAGAGTGGATTGACCATGTGACCTAAAAATCAATAGAGGTCATCAACTCCTGAAGATGTACCAGTGTACCAAGTTTGATGTCTGTCAAGCAAAGGGTTCTCAAAATATTGAACGGACAGTATATTCCTATGTCCAGTTTGACCCTTGACCTATGACCATGTGGCCTCAAAATCAATAGGGATCATCTACTCATTAAGATGTACCAGTGTACCAAGTCTGATGTCTGTCAAGCAAAGGGTTCTCAAGATATTGAGCGGACAGTATATTCCTATGTTCAGAGTAGATTGACCCTTGACCATTTGACCTGAAAAACAATAGGGGTCCTCTTCTTTTCATACCCAACCCACATATGAAATATCATTACGATCAATTGAATGGTTCTCAAGATATTGAGCAGACAGCATGTGGTCTACCGACCGACCGACAGGTGCAAACCAATATGCCCCTCTTCTTTGAAGGGGGGCATAATAATACAACGATATCAGGCCTCAACCGTGCGCAGCTTTTTGTGCGCCGTAAATCGAAGTTTTTATAAGGGGTGGATCTGTAGCTCTCTGTTCCGTCCCAATATTTTTTCAGAGAGCTACAGTTCTGCAGCTAAGTTTAAGGTAGCTCACTACATCGAAAATTATACATTTTATGACACTATGTCGATTCAACTGTTTGTTTACAAGTATATCTTCGTAGCTCAGTGGATAAGGTATAGGGTTGCTGACTCGTAGATTCCAGGTTCAAATCCGCCAGTGTCTTGTTTATATTCAATGGAATAAATATTTGAAAATCAACTTTTTTCTCTCTCCAAAATTGTATATTCTTTGCCTTTTTGACATATGTACTTATTACATATCACCATATCTTTCATGATCAAATTTTGTGCTGATTTGATAAACACTTTCAACATGTAGTGAGCTATCTTAAGGGTTTTTTTTCTTTTTCGAGAAATCCAAGCCTGGACCTTAAAGTTCAAATTCAACAGGGGACACAATCACAATGATATAAATCTGGCAACAAAATATTGATGCTTGATGCTCATAAGGTTGAATGTCGATTTTCGTTTCAAAATCTCAGTGCAACATCACAAATGATGTCCATTTTAAGATATGAAACACAAAATATTACTTCCTTTGACGAGCTATGCTGATGTATGTTCTCATGAAATTACAGACATATCTATATAGGAATGCCGATGCAATCGGAACATCGCTGGTCTATTTCGTCTGCGAGAAGAAAAATATTTCGGTTTTTTCTCTTGATTTGACGGAAAAGGCCGAGCGATGTTCCGATTGACTCCGGTGAAAACTTGTTCATGCGCATGCTGACTAATCTCCAAATCATCCGGTTTAACCTCGCGTATAAATTTTGTGCGTGGACCATTAACGAAATCTGATTAATACATTTTTCCTAATACTTACTACAAAGGTTATTTTCACATTTGCCGGGACAGTTAGCACAACTGGTGCCGTTTTCATACGGGTCCTTATTGTTAGAATTTCCTCTGTAAAAGATAACTTGTATCAATGTGGAATTTATTTGTCATTTGTAAAACTGACTGTAATCATTTCACACAAAAAGGATAAAACAGAACAAACCCCACCCCCTCCAAATACCCCTAGTCTAGCCTTTTATTATGATTTCCTTAGCAAGTTTGTACCATTTTTATCTAAGCACCCAAGGAATGTGGGTTTGAAGACTCCCAAATGCAAACCCCCCCCCCCCCCTTTTTTTTTTTTTAAAGAAGCAGATATTCAGCCAAATGGGAGTGGGGGTGCAATCCTCGTAACCTCCCTCTGGATCCGCCACGGAAAGCGGAAATATACTAATCTAGTTGTCTGGTCCCAATCTAGATACATTATATGACAATATTGACAAGTTATAGCTGACTATTTATGTCTTAACCACCTGTCTGGTTCATTTGACTATATGAAGGTCTGAATGTACTAAAGACTATGTCTGATTGCATTGACTATATACAATGTATTTTTATTGCTTATGCACTGACCAATCTCTGGTTGTATTGGCTAATGTTTGGCGATATTGACTAATGTCCAATGCTGTTGACTAATGTTTGGTGCTACTGACTAATGCCTAATGATATTAACTAATAGTTGGTGATATTGACTAATGCCTAGTGATATTGACTAATGTATAGTGATAATGACTAATGTATAGTGATATTGACTAATATCTAATGATATTGACTAATGTTTGGTGCTACTGACTAATGTATAATGATAATGACTAATGTTTGGTGATATTGACTATTGTCCAATGCTGTTGACTACTGTTTGGTGCTAATGACTAATGCCTAATGATATTGACTAATAGTTGGTGATATTGACTAATGCCTAGTGATATTGACTAATGTCTAATGATATTGACTAATGGTTGGTGATATTGACTAATGTTTAATGATATTGACTAATGGATGATGCTATTGACTAATGATATTGACTAACATATGGTGCTATTGAATAATGAATAAAGGTGGAATTCAATCATGTATGGTGATATTGAATTATGTATGGTGATATTGACTAAAATATGGTGGTATTGACTGTTGTATAGCGGTATTGACTAATGTATTGTAGTATTGACTAGTGTACAATGATATTGACTTAATAAGTACGGTGTCATTGACAAACAGATCCCGTAAGGATCCTGGTAAGAATAGGTCCTCAATACCCCTTGCTTGTCGTACGAGGCGACTAAATGGGGGGGGGGGTCCTTCTGATGAGACCGCAGAAACCGAGGGCCCGTATCACAGAGATGTGGCACGATAAAGATCCCTCCCTGCTCAAAGGCCATAAGCGCCGAGCATATGCCTAAATTTTGCAGCCCTTCACCAGCAATAGTGACATCTCCATATAATTGAAAAAATTTCGAAAGGGACGTTAAACTATATACAATCAAACACTGACAAACGTATTGCAGTATGGACTGATGTTTTGTAGTATTGACTGATGTATTGCAGTATTGACTGATGTTTTGTAGTATTCATTAATGTATGGTTATATCAACTTATGTACAATGTATTGCAGTATCGACTGATGTTTTGTAGTATTGACTGATGTATTGTAGTATTGACTGATGTTTTGTAGTATGGACTGATGTTTTGTAGTATGGACTGATGTTTTGTAGTATTGACTGATGTATTGTAGTATTGACTGATGTTTTGTAGTATTGACTGATGTTTTGTAGTATTGACTGATGTTTTGCAGTATTGACTGATGTTTTGTAGTATTGACTGATGTTTTGCAGTATTGACTGATGTTTTGTAGTATTCATTAATGTATGGTTATATCAACTTATGTACAATGTATGTTAATTGATACATTATGGTGTCGACTAATGTATGGTGATATTCACTGACGAATGGTCGTATTGACTAATGTATGGTGATATTCACTGACGAATGGTCGTATTGACTAATGTATGGTGATATTCACTGACGAATGGTCGTATTGACTAATGTATGGTGATATTCACTGACGAATGGTCGTATTGACTAATGTATGGTGATATTCACTGACGAATGGTCGTATTGACTAATGTATGGTGATATTCACTGACGAATGGTCGTATTGACTAATGTATGGTGATATTCACTGACGAATGGTCGTATTGACTAATGTATGGTGATATTCACTGACGAATGGTCGTATTGACTAATGTATGGTGATATTCACTGACGAATGGTCGTATTGACTAATGTATGGTGATTATTGACTATGTTTGATAATATTGACAAATGTATGGTGGCATTGACTAATGTCTAATGATAATGTATGAGGTTATTAATTGATGTATAATGGTATTAACTAATGTCTGTCTCACCTCTGCCGGCGCGGGTTCGAATCCCGTTCGCACCGGTAAGTGAGAAAGTTTTCCAGTTTACTTTCGGAAGGTCGGTGCCATGGTCTCTTCCCAGTTACATTTTAACTGGGTTCTCTCTCCCACCAATAAAAAAACTGGGCGCCACCATATAACTGAAAATTGTTGAGTGTGGCAGAAAACATCAAACAACCAACCAACTTATGTCTGATGATAATGCATGGTGATATTGACTAATGTATGGTGATATTTACTAATGTATGGTAATGTTGACTAATATATAATGATATTGACTAAATTATAGTGATATTGACTGATGTTTCTTAATATTGACTATTGTATGGTGATGTTGGGTAATATAAATGTATGGTGATATTGACTAATGTATGGCGATATTGATTAATGTCTGATGATATTAATTAAGATATAGTAATATTGACTAATGTCTGATGATATTAATTAAGATATAGTAATATTGACTAATGTCTGATGATATTGCCTACTCACGCTGGAGAGTAATTACACACGTAATAGTGTGCACTTTGCGTTTGGCAGTGGGCGTAGCCACAACCCACTTTTATAGAGTCTGCCCATACAACCTGTAAATGTAAGATAGAATCATGTAGTACTCACCTTAATCTTTAGAAGGATCCGTAGGGGGTCGGTGTGCAAGGGTAAAGGCAGATTTTGATAGTCAACTTTCGTGAATATTTGTCAATTGTCTTATTTCGTGCGAGGTGATTGTATGTACATGTATTGCATCAGAATTTTGGGGTTATTTTTCTATAAGTGTCTTGAGAAATCAAATGTTGAGTCCTGATTCAATAATTCCATTATCGAAGGCAAGGGGGATATATTAAAAGTGTGTTGTAATCAAGATCAAAATATCCCTTCGTTTCCCTATAGTGGCATTGTGTTGACATCCGGTTTCACGTACGCCATTCTCTTAGGTTTTGGAGGTCACGTGATAGGTAAGCCGAGACAAGATCAGTAGTCTGTGCCTGGCGGCTGGGGTGAAGAGAAGACAGAACATGTAAGGGTTAGTAAGTAAAACCTGAATAAGGTCTTGCGTGCCTGAAATAGGCTTCCGAAACTGAGGGTATATAAATATATACTGTTGAATTGACTTGCATATTGAGGCCGGGGAGCTTCAGTCCCCGAAAGGCGAGTGCGCTTCAGTCCCTGAAAAGCACATACGCTTTAAGATAGCTCACTACATTAAAGCTGATATTCTGTATGACACCACGTTACAAGATGGCGATTTAAATGTTTTGTGAAATTATTTGTATCGATCGCTTTGTTTGTCTATCATTGTAGCTCAGTGGTTTCAGCATTGGGCTGGTGAACCGCAGATCTCGAGTTCAAATCCCCAAGAGTCTTTTGTTCATATGTGTTTCAAGAAATGATCTTTTTAAAAATCATGTTTTTATCCAAATTTGTATATTTTTTGCCTTTTTGACATATATACTTATTGTATACCATCATATCCTTTATAATTAGATCAATTCGTACTGATTTGAGAAACTATTTCTGGGTGTAGTGAACCACCTTAAGCCATGAAAAGTGCGTACACTACAGAGAAATGAAATGAATACATTGTACATACTTGTAATTTAAATCTGTGAAATATGTACACTACAGAGAAATGAAGTGAATGCATTGTAAATACTTGTGATTTAAATTTGTGATTGAGACATTTGTTTAGCTGATCTATTCAGTAGAATGGCCGAATCCCAGAACGAACCCAGAAACGTTACATTATATTGAAAATCAAAATACACTTAGTTGTTATTTTAAAAAAAAAAACAACGTTAAATGATCATGACACATTCACACACAGACATACAGATTATGCACATACAAAGACACGGACATAACGAAACACGCACACACACAAATACATCTGTATATGATACTCTTTTTCATTTTTTCTTTCATTGTGGGGATCCGTACCCCTTGCTTGTCGCAAGAGGCGACTAAATGGGGCGTTCCATCATCAGATGAGACCACAGAAATCGAGGTTACGTGTCACAGCAGGTGTGGCACGATAAAGAACCTTCCCTGCTCAAAGACCGTAAGTGCCGAACATAGGCCTAAATTTTGCAGCCCTTCACCGGCAATGGTGACATCGCCATATGAGTGAAAATTCTCGAGAGGGACGTTAAAGAATACATAATCCATCATTTTACCTGAGTATAGTGACCGACTCCTGACTGATTCGGTTCCCCATAAGTGAATTTGGAGACCTCGGAGTACCACGAGTTTATAGTGGCATTCCAAGTTCTTCTGCCACCTGCCCACCCCAAATTCTGCCCTGCCGAAAATCGCCCTGAAAAGAAACATCTCTATCGTTATCGCGTATATCAAGATCTTAAGAGTCAATGAGTTTGGAAATTGCTGTCTATATAACTGACACATGAATATTTGGTAGTCTTGCCTGGGATCCGCCTCTGATAATTCCCGTCATGCTTAAACTCGCAGTTCTCCGCCCATTTTTGGGCCACTAGTGCAAGATCATTTTCCCAACTCTACAAAAATAAAAAATCTATCTCTGTTCATGGTTGTGTATGGGTTTATTATTGCGAAAATACTGTTTTACATTCATAGATTGCGGTGGCCCAATGGTGAAAGAGGGTGTTGCACCGAAGCGGGAATTTTCCCTAATCAGAGCTCCGTGCCAGCTCTGACCTTCATCAATATTTATACTCTTATTGCGTATTTGCCATTTAAATACCTGAAGGATTCTCCAGTACTAAGGGCAAGCCTAATACATTTTATGTGTCAATACATTATACATGTAGTCTAAACATAATTTTGAAATCTTGAAAATTAAATTGTCTTTTTTCCTGAGTGTCAGATACAATGTATACGGTTACATGTTATGAGTGTATCAAATATTTAATATTTATACCCCCCGCAACAAGTTGTGGGGGGGGGGATACTGGAATCGGGTTGTCCGTCTGTCTGTCCGTCCGTCCGTCCGTCTGTAGACGCAATGGTTTCCGGGCTCTAAAGCATTATCCTTTTCACCTACCGTCACCATATCATACATATGGACTACCCATGGGATGAAGATGTTCCCTATCGATTTTGGGGTCAAAAGGTCAAAGGTCAAGTGCACTGGACATCGAAGTAGCAATATGGTTTCCGGGCTCTAAAGTGTTATCCTTTCCACCTACAGTCACCATATCATACATATGGACTACCCATGGGATGAAGATGTTCCCTATCGATTTTGGAGTCAAAAGGTCAAAGGTCACGCGCACTGGACATCGAAGTAGCAATATGGTTCGGTTTGTCATGCTATTTGTTTTTTTACTCAGAAAAGAGGTAGTTTATACCTATTACCAACACCCTTTGGGAGATTGGAGTAAGCGGAGGGGGGTATTCTTAGTGAGCATTGCTCACAGTACCTCTTGTTTGTACAGTCTAAAAGCTCTTATACTCGTATGTATTACATGTATTTTCTACAACCAACAGTTGGCAACTGTACAGAACTCTGACCACAAAACAAAATACGGGAAGCCATTCTCTATCAGATGAGGACATGTTTACCGACCATGCATAACATGCAATTTGGTGTCAATGCAATTTAGTGTGATAATTATGCAGACAAGGCTTTTTGTCATGCACTTTGCACATTTATTCACTGGCCATTTGTTTTTATGCTATAGGGCTGGTTCTTGTCAAATTGTTTGATATTTGTCTCTTTCGACAAACTTCTCATTTTCATTGCATTTTTTGAACTTCTCTCCACATACGCTTATTTGAATAACATTGCAACTGAAGCCTGTTTATGTTTGTCACCACAAGCAGAGCAGGTGCGTAAGCAGAAAGAAAATGAAGTGTACGTGAAGCATAGCAAGGGGTCTGAGGGCACAATGCGGCCCCCAGTGGGTGTTGGGGTCCAGGGGGAAGCTCCTGGATTTTACCAATGACATCGCCCATTTTTGTGCATAGAAACAGGGTTTCTTGTCAATTTCGAAACCCAAATGTATTCACAAAACTATTTTCGTTCGTGTTTTATCTTGCCAACTCATCGTTTGTACGTGGACTGACTTTACATTCGTTTTATGACCCACCCACCGTTGTTGTCGACAGCATTGTATAAACATGTATGGTAAATGTTACTGGTGAAAAGTGAAGATAACGAACGGTGATCAACCTCTTAACTCCTATAAGCAATACAAAATAGATAGTTGGGTAAACACGGACCCCTGGATATACCAGAGGTGGGATTAGGTGCCTAGGAGTAAGCATCCCTTGTCGACCGTTCACATCTGCCGTGAGCCCTATATCTTGATCAGGTAAACGGAGTTATCCGTAGTCAAAATCAGTGTGCCAAGAACGAAGAATATCCTAATCCGTCTACTACATGTACATACACTGTACGATGTACATTGATATGATATCCAGCATGATGTTAATGATTTGAAATCGATTGAAAGGACATTATGATGCTGATTAAATCATAAACCGGGATTATATAATGCAGTAATTTTTAGGCACAAATATCTTAACAGCAAAGTATCTCTCTCTCTCTCTCTCTCTCATAATGTGTACGCAGTTGCGTACTTGTGTATAGGCAGCTATGCGCCTGCAGAGTATTCTATGTCTCTGTTATAAGATAAAAAGATACAAAACTCCAAGTATTTTAAATCTAACTTTAATGTAATATACATAGAAAATAAGCAAAGCCCGATGGAGAGATCATACAACTTGCTTATAAAAGCAAAAAGAAAAAAAGGCAATTAATTACACTTTTTATTAAAAGAGAAGTCTTTTCCACCTTATTTTATTTCATATACAACTCATTAAATGGTCAATGCTGAGTGATTCGTGTGATTCTTACTATCCTCTACATTAACATCAACCTAATTACCGATAACCAAAACCGGAGTTTCCGATAACATTCAAAACAAATCAACCGGATTTCCGATAATGAATTAAAATCAAAACTATTGCTTGTAGATTGACAAACTTGTTTCAACGACACTGACCATATGCTATATTGTTGACAGTAAGTAATGGTTGATAAATTGCAAAAAATGTCGTGTTGCATCTACTTACAATAAAAATTGTGACCAAAATGCCTAACAAAATTGGTAAATTCTACTTTTGTACACTTCCTATTCTCCTACATCAACACTATAGAATACATCTGCGCATTTTTCTTGAATTTCAATATTTACGGTTCAACGCAAGCGGTTGTCATGCCCTAAAAGAACGTCAATCACAATGATTTTCAGCAAATAAACTTACCAGTCAGAAACCACTTTCAACCGAATGTCCGATAACAACCGAATAGCTGATAACACGTTTACCCGTGTGATGCGTTTGTCAATACCTTTCACTCGGAAAAACATGCAAGCTTGGCTATTAGAACACAGGTATTGCATGCTGTATTCGTCGTGTTTGTTGCGAGTCCAATTCACAAACTAAACAGTATCCAGGTTGTAAGTTAATTTCAAACTGCACATTGTAAGAAACAGAAATTTGACACAAAACATTTATAAAAACTAGAAGTGTGTTTCAATTAAGAAAAAAAAAATCTAGAGGGAAAACGTAATATGAAAAAAAAAAAAATGTGTTCGTGGGGGATTTGAACCCGGTCGTTTAATTTTAAAAAAGAAAACATCGTTTCCTATAAAAGTCGATGACCTGAACCATTAAATCACGCAGTAGACCTTACACTAATAAGGAAAACTAACGGACTGGTGAAGTTGGAAATAATCAGTGAAGTCGTTTCGATTTTTTGAAATTTACAACAACAAAAAATACCCTCGTGAATCAAAATTTCAAAGCAACAATTTTTTTTAGTGGAAAACTAGAAAAACATGTTCATGCTTAATTTATTTTCTTTCAGTCAGTTTTTCTGAAATTCGGAGATAACCCTCCAATTTTACACTATATGAAAATCATATAAATCGCTTATTGCTTGATTTAAACTCGAATTATTTTGACTATTTTTTGTCAATACACGTCTTTTAAACTTATTTTCAAAAATGTTTGAATCAAAACATGAGTTCCAATGGGTTTTACCAATTATTTGAATAACTTGATTTTATCGATCTTTCATGCAACACCTTTAGGGAAATTAACATGAGACGTGCAACACCTTCTTTGCAATTGACCTTGTGACCTCAAAATCTCTAAAGGAAACCAGTATTATATATTTGATGTCTACTAAACAAAGGGTTCTTCAGATATTGAGCAGTCAAAGTTTTCTGTTGTCTAGAGTAGTTTGACCATTGACTTTGTGACCGCAAATGAATGCTTTAGTGGAAACAAAAACAAGTTTGATGTCTATCAAGCAAAGCTTTTTACAGACGCTGAGCGGACTGTGAGTTTAAGTTTTTAATATATCCCAATTGAAAAAAAAATCTGTGTTTAAAAAGCCCCAGTTAGTCTTTCTACTAATTTTAGTCTTTTTCTATAATTATGTATTTATCAATTTATCAGTGTAATGTCAATGTAGTAATATTTTTCTAGTCCATTTTACCCAATGTCACGGATTTTTTTTTTTGTTGGTTCTGTACATATTTATTAGGTCACCTGAATTCATTCAGGTGACCTATTGCTATCTGTTTTTGTCCGTCGTCGTGCGTCGTGCGACGTGCGTCGTGCGTTAACATTTGAACATTTTCAGCTTCTTCTCTGAAACCCCTGAACCAATTTCAACCAATTTTGGCATATAGCATCTATGGGTGGAGGGGAACAAAAATTGTGAAATTCGTGTTCCCTGCCCCCCTGGGGCCTGAGGGGTGGGGCAAAAACCATCAAAATGAGTGTAATTTTAAAAAATCTTCTTCTTTACTCCTGGACATCAAGAAGCCAAACTGTGGGCATAATTATAATGAGCGTTGAGCCCTCTACCAAAATTGTGAAATTCATGGCCCCTGGGGCAGGGGTTCTTGTGTTAGGGTGGGGCTCTATTGGTCATATAGTGAAAATGTAGAAATTCTTTGAAAATCTTCTTCTCTGTCTCTGGGTATTAAGTAGACAAATTAATAGCATGGTAATGATGATCAAGGATGCCTCTTTATAACCCCCACAACAAGTTGTGGAGGGTATACTGGAATCGGGCTGTCCGTCCGTCCGTCCGTCTGTAGACGCAATGGTTTCCGGGCTCTAAAGCATTATCCTTTCCACCTACCCTCACTATATCATATATATGGACAACCCATGGGATGAAGATGTTCCCTATCGATTTTGGGGTCAAAAGGTCAAAGGTCAAGCGCACTGGACATTGAAGTAGCAATATGGTTTCCAGGCTCTAAAGCGTTATCCTTTCCACCTACAATCACCATATCATACATATGGACTACCCATGGGATGAAGATGTTCCCTATCGATTTTGGGGTCAAAAGGTCAAACGTCATGCGCACTGGACATCGAAGTAGCAACACTCAGAAAAGAGGTAGTTTATACCTATTACCAACACCCTTTGGGAGATTGGGTTAAGCGGGGGGTATTCTTAGTGAGCATTGCTCACAGTACCTCTTGTTAAAAATTGTGAAATTCATGGCCCCTGGATCAGGGGTTCTGGTGATAGGGTGGGGCTCTATAAGTCATATAGTGAAAATGCATTATTTCTTTGAAAATCTTCTTCTCTGTCCTTGGGTATTAAGTAGACAAACCAATAGCATGGTTATGATGAGCAAGGATGCCTCTTTCAAAATTGTGAAATTCATGGCCCCTGGGTCAGGGGTTCTGGTATTAGGGTGGGGCCCTATTGATCATATAGTGAAAATGCATTTTATTTCTTTGAAAATCTTCTCCTCTGCTGCTGGGTATTAAGTAGACAAACTAATAGTATGATAATGATGATCAAGGATGCTTCTTTCAAAACTGAAATGTATGGCCCCTGGGTGAGGGGTTCTGGTGCAAAGGCGGGGCTGACCACATAGCTATTCAATGTTTCTTCCATCCAAAAGTAAGATTTTTATATTTAAACACAAACCTAATTCAAACATTGGAAGGTTGTTACATGATACTCAGGTGACCTATAAGGCCCCTGGGCCTCTTGTTTGTCATTGTATGTTGTTATTTGGTGCTATAGAAATCTCTGTATTGTTTTAAATGTAGAATAATCATCTTCTTACTGAATCCTTGCGTCTCGTCATAGATGTCTGCAAAATGAAGTTACAGAAGATAGGCAAGGTAACGACACCAGCTGCATCGTGTCACTGAAATACGGCCTCCGCCCTGACTCTCCCAATATCACGGCGGCGAATCACGTGACTTTGGTATGACGAAATGATGACGAAAGTCAACACAAGGGAACATTCAGACGAGTAAGTAACACCTTTATTAACAACAAATTGTCACATCACTTATATCAACATTTGAAAAATTTTCTCGGGAACAAATCTATAAAGTTCAACGTGCGATAGAAGCAGAGAACATTGCCGTAGGTTTTTGTTTTCAGTCAAAAACCCTCCGATCGCCAAAAATCTGTGGCAATATCTGCTTCTATCGCACCTAGAACTACCATTTTAGTACATATCTGTTCCTGAGAAAATTCTTCAAATGTTGTTATAAGTTATGTGACAATTTGTTATTGATAAAGATTTTACTTTCTCGTTTGAATTTTCCCTTGTGTTGACTTTTTTTGGGGTCATTTTCCCGGGTATTAGGTAATGCCAAAGTCACGTGATTCGATACCGTGAGTATGTAAGATTTAAAGTTTGGGGCTATATATAAAGTCGTGGGCAGCAATCTGGAGAAGATTATCATTCTTAGAGTCCTGATCGCCTTTGCAGTTCTTTTTTTTTTTTTTTTTTTTTACATATTTGATTGCAAGACAAGTATAATATCAGTGTTTTAAAATGCGACCACACATCACAAAGAATAGGGTTACACGCAACGCCACTGAAATTGTCTGGATCCGCTCCGGCTGCTACTATATATGAAACAAAATTTACGCACCATTTTCATCATATTTGTGGCTGGGGGGTTCACTTGGGATCTTAACAAATTGTGTGTGTCGACTATCTCTTTCTTCTCAAGCTCTGTCACACCTGTGAAGAGGTAAAATACATCAACACAGGGTTTGGAAATTTTTTCTTTCCAAAATGACAGTTTATTATATCGTAGACTGGTTCATGGTATGATAGCACACACTCACCACTGCTTCCCACCTCCGCGGATTTATTCAGACATGCGCTGTGGTTTTCTATCACCGTAAATCTGGGTTCACACGTCTCCTGAAATGGTAAAAAAAATCACCGAAAGTCACATGGACGACAAAGTGTAGAATCTCGATAAAAGGTCTTCTCGCGATGTGTATAGATAGACAGAAATCAAGAATGAGTTATGCGGTTTATCATTCTAATTAATGTGTTATACAAAATATTATCAGGTTGTATTGGTCTCAAAATTAAAAGTATTTTAGATTATCGTATAAATTTATAATACACAAACTGGCTTCATAAAAGGTTGATAACAAGGAATCACAATATTTTAAATACAGCTAAACGATTTTTTCCAATTTTGGAACAATCCAACAATATGAAAAATATGGTGAATTCATCTCAAATTATCAACAGCCGACGTCAGGCACCATGCCTTAAAAAAACTACTAACTAGAGCCAATTTCTCTCTGAATAAGGTCAAATATGTCAAAAAATGTGGTGACCCACGCTGCGGGACGTGCCAATACATAGAAGAGGGTGATTCCTTTACTTTTAAATCCGGGAAAATGTTGAAAGTCAATGCCAACATGAACTGTAAATCTGAGAACCTTATTTACTGTGCCACTTGTCCAACTTGTGGAGAAAACTACATAGGACAAACGAAAAAACTTAATGCGCGAGTAAGGGTGCACAAACAACAAGTAAAAGATCCTAGTGTGCGGAACATCCCATGTAGTGAACATTTTGTGGAATGCGGGGGTGGTAAATTTAAAGTGTTCCCGTTCTTTAAAATGTGGACTGAAAATGAAATAACTCGCAAAGCCAAAGAGGACTATTTTATTAAACTTTTCAATCCAAGCCTTAATAGAAAATAGTTATTTGAACAATTGAACTACAATTTAGCACAATATTTTAACAAAATAGACAATTACCAAACGCTACCAGTTAACGTTATCATGACGTCATAAAGGACTCGTTTAATTGACGTCATAACAAAGACGTTGCTAAACAATTTTTGTATTATAGGATTAAACATTCTTTTTGAAGAATTTATCGATGTGTAAACTCCGGCATTTTACTCACAAACTGAATAAAAGTGCGAAGCACTTTCATTTAAGTTTGTGAGTAAAATGGCCGGAGTTTACACATCGATAAATTCTTCAAAAAGAATGTTTGATTCTTATAATTCCAATTCATTCACTTCATTAACAATTGCAAAAATTTGAATAGTTTCCCCGCACTCAAACTTCCACCAGAGTTCGTTTGCTCACAAACCAAACTCTTCCACTTGGGCATTATGGGATAGCGATTTCTTAGGCCGCGTATACTGTGACGTCACTGTAGAATGACGAAAAAACATAACGTCAAACGTAAACAACTATCAAAACAAGAACGTAAACATCAAGTTCATTACTTTACACAATAATTTGAACAGAGTCTCCCTACTTTTTAATGTTCTTTTGATCATTTTATGTTTAAAATAAAATCCATACTTTTATATTAATGCTCTTAATATCAATATCTTCAAACTTTTAACTGCGAACTACTTCTTTAGTGTTATTTGCCTACGTGATAATCGCGGACTCACAATATACAAATCTGTATATTGTGCTGTGTCACATAGGAGAGGTCTATTCGTAGGTGACGTAATGAGGCCTCGACGGGGAGTTTGTCCCCGCACTATGTTATTTGTTTTCAGGCGTGTATGAATACATCGCGTTTTCGGATTTATTGATGTATAAACTCTTGTTCAGCTTTATTTTTGTCCAATCAAAACACTTGTAATAAATAACATTGGAATTATACATATTTGAACTGCCTGAGAAACCATGTAGACATGGAGAAAGCGCTAGCAGTAAATGATTGTTTTTTATGGAATGTGTCATTCTGATTTTCAATATTTATTTACAACTGTGCCGAATCAACTTCATATATATATATATATATATATATATATATATATATATATATATATATATATATATATCTCCAAAGTCTCTATTTTGTAAGAATACTAAAAAAAACATTAAAACACTTTTCGAAATATTTCAGCCGTTTATATATATATATATATATATATATATATATATATATATATAAAAGGATTGGATGAAATATGAAATTGATCATTAGATCTACAATATTAAAAAATCAGTACAATCTGGGCTGTATGGAAAAATATCTTTGATTAATATCTTTTCCACTCTTTACATGGTTACTGTCAACCTTGATATCATACAATGCTTATATTATGTGTTTGAATGTATGCATGAATATCATCATCAGCTACTAAAATTTGCAAATAAAAACATGAGTCACATTTAACTATATAAAAAGATAGAAATTAAAAATGAGTTATTTTTAACTAAATAAAAAGACAGAAATTAACAACGAGTTACATTTAACTTTATAAAAAGATAAAAATTAATAACGAGTTACATTTAACTATATAAAAAGACATAAATTAACAATGATTGATTGATGTTTCCGCCACACTCAACAATTTTTCAGTTATTTGGTGGCGCCCAGTGTTTATTGGTGGAAGAGAAAACCCAGATACAATGTAGCTGGGAAGATACCACCGACCTTCCAAAAGTAAACTGGGAAACTTTCTAACAATGAGTTATATTCAACTATATAAAAAGTCAGAAATTGACAATCAGTTACATTTAACTATTTAAAAAGACAGAAATTAACAATCAGTTATATTTAACTTTATAAAAAGACGGAAATCAATAATGTGTTACATTTAATTTTATAAAAAGACGGAAATCAATAATGTGTTATATTTAACTTTATAAAAAGACGGAAATCAATAATGTGTTACATTTAACCATTACAATGAACCACATTTAAAAATTAACAGTGGGTTATATTAGACAAAATGTTGCAAAACTAAAGATAACAAGTTTTTAAAAGTATAACAATAAGTTCATTATGAAAGACTTCAAACTATCAAAAACAATTTGTTATAAAACTAGCGATAACTATTTGTAATAAAAACAATACAACAAATATCGTGATACATCGTTAGATATCGTATACATCGTGATACATCGTTAGATATCGTATACATCGTGATATTTCGCGGTAAATCGCTCTCGCGGTACTCATATAGACTGTAGACCTTTAAATTCTGGAATTAACCCGGACACATAAATTATTTTTATTGAATTAAAACAAGGAGAGAAGGTTTTTTTTCCCTTTCGTTTTTCGTCACTGGGAAACGTGTGGATAAAACCGAACATAATTTGATTGTATATAAAAAAAAAAAAAAAAAAAAAAGTGTGTTTTTTCCTGTGTGTGTGAACAATACTACAGTCAACTGATACATGCCTTGTACTATAATTAGTTCTAGTTTACTACTGTAAACACAAATATTGAATGAAAGACTTAAAATTTGGATATATTACCGAAAGTTCTATAAATGTATCGTGCTATTCTTTTGTATGTTGTTTTAGGTACCTTTCGGCAATTTCTCAGTCCTGTGGAGAGGTCGCCACCGTCGGATACCCACGGTTGATTTCGCGTTCGTTCCTATCTCCGTGACACAGACACTTATTTACACAATGTCTGTCTCCGTGTGGAGAGAGGAACGAAGCGTAATCGACGCGGGTGTCCGACGATCAGAAGCCACTGGTCAGCTGTAGGCGAAGCAGCACATATTTTGACCTATATGTGACACTACAGACCATAGCGGTGATGGTTCGACGTTGTGCCAACACCTATCGTCACACGGAACATATATTTTTTTGCCCTGCTCTTTTGTGTTCTGAGTGAGATTTATGAAATTGATCACTGTTCGTTAATATCTTCACTTTTCACCCATAAGATCTGTGACTTTCACTTCTATACCGAGCGCTTGAGGAAGTCACAGTCACTTCTTTTATATATGTTAAACGTCTCAGGTTTGACGCGGAGCCGGGATGAGACTCGAACCCAGGCTTCTCGGCTGTGAGGCGAACGCCCTGACCACTAGGGTACAACCATCGTTTTTATTTTAATGTTAATTCATCCTACATTGTAACTAGGATGTAATAACTTTACATACCTGTGCCGAGCAAACCGTGGCAACCACGACTGTAAAACAAACAAAATAAATAAAATATAATAATCAAAGTTATTATATATATATATATATATATATAAAGCACAGAAATAGCAATGAACTCTTAAATGAACATAACTGCTAAGTGAAGATATATATATATATATTATATATCCAAATTGTGTTTTTAAAAAAATCACAGTGTCCGGTATAAAATATTAAAAGAAATAGAATAAACAGTACACAAAGTTAAATTTTTTTAACTTTGTGTACTGTTTATTCTATTTCTTTTAATATATATTATATATATATATATATAAGAAGAAAAATATACATACCGTAGTGTAATAGAGAAACTGTAAGAGTGGACAACTACCTAAACCATTTTCCAGTTAAAAGATTGTCAGCCAGATTCAGTAAAAAGATATCAAAGACATGCTTAAATGTTTATCGGGTACAGTAGTTGAAAACTTACTGATGTAAAATACATCCCAGAATACACCACTTCTCTTCATCGTTTAACTTCACACATGAAATCCTAAACTACATGTACGTGTACGTAAAAGCCGGCCGTGTATTTATATCAGGGTGTTTCTATTAAGCATGGTCGAGCTCGTCCCGGAATCAAATATCAAATCCTACATCTTATGTAAACATAAGCAATGAGTAAGTGGTCATTCAGCGGCCCCCGTTAAAGCGTGAGTCAAATGCACTGTAGTATTGATACACACCAACCATAATTTTATATCATGATTAGAAATTTTGGATCATGAAATTATGAATAATACCGGTGAGCAATGAATCTTGTCTGGTTGACCTTTAATTTGAAATTGATGAAGATATACAGACTTCTGGGCTTTCGTATGTTTGTGTAGAGACTTCTATAGCTGCAACAGAAAACAAAATCACGTGTCTTTCAGTTGTAGGGCAATTTACATTTATCTTAGACTACGAAATTATGGATGAAGTTTACACCATGATCTGCGTACAGTAAAGAAGAATTCTGACATATCCTGTAACGATACATTTGTAGTGAACTGTTTTATCTATAAGCAGCAAAGGACGCACAAGACGAACAAAACATCAATGTGCATTTTTAGTTCAAATTTGTCATACTTATCAATCTGCTTGTAAGTAGTTTCACGCTCGGTTCCAGAGTTTTAAACTTGTATGGAGTTTGTTTTTCTTCCACTCTCGGAGAAATAAATGTCAAAATATTTTGATTTATTGAATTACTCCTATTACAACCCCCACCCACCCCCCAAAAAACCCTTAAAATTTTTGTCATTTTATTAATTTCACCTTATAAAAAATGACAGGAAATAGTAAAAATGACTACTTAGGAAACATATTTCAAGCCCTATAATATCTGTAAAAACCAGGAGCCCTGCCCCCCCACCGGGGGCCTCAAGGCGGTCACCAGACCCCCTGCTTCATAAACTTGCGCCATTCCTGCATCCGCCCCTGCTTAAGGCCGTACCTGCCGCGACTGGAAGACACATGGTTCTGACTTCTAAATGCCGAGCGTGTGGCGAAGGAGTAAGCACTACCTATGATTCCTTCTGTTTGCGGTTAAGAAGAGAATGTTCCATCACTTCTATAAAGAGAATAGCGTTCGATACCGCCCGGGACCGGGGATACAACCCGAAACGACTAGGCTGCAAAAGCCGGTGAATGTTGTCATATCTGATACTTACGAAAATAGCACTTTAATATTAGATTGCTATTGTGATTCATCTCGGTGAAGGGCTACTTTCGTATTTTCTGTCTTAGGTTTTAAGGTTATATTTTAGGGCTAGATTAGAGTTAGTAGGTTACTAAGGTTATACATATATGTATGTACATGTATATACACTGAACACAGTAATTAGGATTTAGGGTTATATTCTAGGGTTAGATTAGAGTTAGTAGGTTACTAAGGTTATATGTACATGTGTATATACATGTACAGTACACTGAACAGAAAATACTATTAATCTTACCAAGTGGCCTAAAATGCGAAAAGTATATGGACTGCGAAAAAGGAGACTCGGACGAGACGATGATCAGAGAAATTAATATATTTCTAAACCGTAAATATCAGAAATTCCATTATGTGATTCTGTGATAGATCTTCTCGTTAACCAAGAAGTGGATAATATATAACAGTCAGCGCAGACAGGTACTATGAAGGATGGAATAAATTTACTGCTAATTACGTCTATTTGAATAATGAAAATGAATTGCAGTATACGCACTCTTTGCAAACAGATGATAAATGAGGAAAATTTTAATTTTCTCTCGTGCAAACGAACTTTTCATTCACTTCATTCCACGGTCTAATTGTTTTAAACTATTTCTTAATACGACCCTGTACAAAGACAATAATTTTGAATTCATTATGTTTCTAAGATAATAATTGGCTTTGTTTTCTTTAATATTTCTGTAAATGTCCAAATTGTCCATTAATAGTCCGATGTCATCATGTTAATGTCATTCAGAATAAATATTTTTCATAACTGCTCTTCGTTTTCGTAGAAATGTATTTTCTACAATGTTTCATACATATTTATGTATGTCGGAACACAGGAACACACGTGTACAATTATATTATCATTGGTATGTTTATTTACCAACCAAGGCCCTTCAGTGGACATGCATTATACTACAAAGGTGTAGTGTGAGGAGTGAAAGTATGATACAAGAATGTGACAGAGGGTTTCAAGGGACGGTGCCTGTGTACAGTCAATCAGACTAGCAGTCTTGTACCATAGGTATAACCAAGACAACCTATTCGTACAAAAATCGATGTTCATTTAAAAGTGACAGAAAAATGTACCTAACGAGGAATTAAACAACTTTTGTTTGTTTTACGCCCCCTTGAGAAATATCGTGCCAACGCCTGCCGCGACACGGAATCTCCGGTTTTTTTTTATAGGTCATATCCGAAAGACCAGTGATGCCGAGCGTTTGACAAAGGAACAATCAATCATTACCCATGTTTACGTTTTAGGTTTGGAGCGGCTACGGCACGAGTAGGGCTCGAACTCACGATTTTAGTCCGAGTTATAAAGTTCTCACAGGTCACCTGAGCATTGTACGGGTTATAAAGTTCTCACAGGTCGCCTGATCATTGTCCGGGTTATAAAGTTCTCACAGGTCACCTGATCATTGTCCGGGTTATGAAGTTCTCACAGGTTACCTGATCATTGTCCGGGTTATGAAGTTCTCACAGGTCACCTGATCATTGTCCGGGTTATAAAGCTCTCACAGGTCACCTGCTATTTTCAATATACTACTTTTTAAAATAACTAAAAACTGTAAACTCCAATGGTTTCAATACAGAATAAATAACAGGATTTTAGCAACAAATTCGTTTCTATTCAAAATTAAAAAAGTAAATTGTAAAATGTGTACGTTTTGTCACAGAGAGGAAGAGACAATAGAACATATACTGTGGGAATGTGATTGTGTTCAAGCATTCCTAGATGAGTTTCAACTTTACATAGAGGATAAAACAAACTTTCATATAGTTTTTACCAAAAAATATTTTATTTTAGGTACTCCTGG